>NW_020955482.1:216112-452282 GCF_003031625.1 Empidonax traillii
TCAGCATCTCAGTTTTCACTCTGAAGCTTTACAAGCACAGAAACTCTCTTTTCTGGTACAGCAAATGCTTATTGTGTCAACCAGTGAAGAAGCGAGCTCATTCCTGACCTTCACAAAACAAACTTCCCTCCATCTTTCAAGCCAGAGTGATTTTAGTCCAGAAAGGAAGCCCAGAGCATACTTAGTAGATCGAGTTTCAAAAACAAGTGGAGACTGCTTCCTTCCTTTAAAAACTAGCTGCTATTCACAGCATTTCTGTCCAGTGACTCAGTGATTAAAATATTAACCCAAGCTGAGACAATCTTTGGTTCAGTACCTTAGGGTATTCACCCTCATATCTCTCACCACTCTGAATGATGATCTGAAAATGTTGGGAAAAGGAAGAAAAGGTTGAAAACATGCAGCAACACATTTCATTGCAGTTGTTCCGCTTTTTGTGCTGAATAATGAAGGATTGATTTGACTGAACACTGTAGTGCCCAAGGCTCCCTGTGGATCTGGCTCTGACTGTATTTTACACTCACAGAATCCCAGAATCCTTTTGGTTGGAAAAGACCTCCAAGATCATCACATCCAACCTTTGACATATCACTACCTCATCACCTAAACCATGTCACGTTCAGTCATTTCTTGAACACTTCCAGGGATGGTGACTCCACTACCTCCCTGGGCAGACCGTTTCAGTGCTTAACAACCCTTCTTCCATAATTAAATTCTTCCTGATGTCCAGTCTGAACCTCCCCTGGCACAGCTTGAGGATATGTACTCTTGTCCTGTCGCTGGTTGCCTGGGAGAAGAGATCAATCCTCACCTGGCTACAACCTCCTTTCAGGCAGTTGTAGAGAGTGATGAGGTCTCCCCTGAGCCTCCTTTTCTCCAGGCTAAAGACCCCCCAGCTCCCTCACCTGCTTGTCATGGGACTTGTGCTCCACACCCTTCACCAGCTTCACTGCCCCTCTCTGGACTCACTCCAGCGCCTCAATGTCTTTCCTGAACTGAGGGGCCCAAAAGTGGACACAGGATTCAAGGTGCAGTCTCACCAGTACCAAGTACAGAGGGACAGTCAATTCCCTGGTGCTGCTGGCCCCACTGGCCACACTATTCCTGACACAAGCCATTGGCCTTCTTGGCCACGTGGGCACACTGCTGGCTCATGTTCAGCCACTGTCAGCCAGAACCACCAGGACATTTTCCGACGGGCTGCTTTCCAGCCACTCTGCCCCAAGCCTGTAGCACTGCATGGGGTTGTTGTGCCCAAAGTGCAGGACCCAGCACTTCACCTCATTGAACCTTGTACAGCTGGGCCTCAGCCCATCAATCTATCCTGTCCAGATCCCTCTGCAGAGCCTTCCTGCCCTCCAGCAGAACAATACTCCCACCCAACTTAGTGTCACCACTTACTGAGGGTGCACTCAATCCCCTCTTCCTTTTAATAGTAAAACTATTAACCAGAACTGACCTAACAGTGAGCCCTGGGAAGCACCACTAGTGACCAGCTGCCAGCTAGATATAACTCCATTCACCAACACTCGCTGGGCCCAGCCATCAGCCAGTTTTCTACTCAGGAAAGAGTGCACCTGTCCAAGCCATGGACTGCCAGCTTCTCCAGGAAGCATTGCATTCAGGTCCCTAGGTATTCCCACTGTTATTCGAGCTGAAGAGGTTCCTATGTAGTTCCTAAGAATGGCCATCTCAGATCAGCCCAGTATCTTGTCTCCAGCAGCACCCAGCTGTGGACAAGAAGAGAACAAATCAACAAAAGCCCACTTTTTCATAAAACAAACAATATTACAGTTCCTTTGCAAAGAATAAGAGATTCAAAGAAATGAAGCTGCAGACTGTTTGGGTGCACAGTCATTCACAGCACAGGAATGAAAGAGCTCGCTTTTTCATTAGCCTTCTCAGTTCTGAAAACTAGAGGACTACTGGATTCCCAATTTGGTGGGGATTACTAATTCTGAGACTAACTTTGTGGGCAGTGGATACAGGATGTATTTCTAACTGAAAAAAAAAAAAAAAGAGTAGAAATCAAAACATGGTATTTTGGTCAAGTTTTTGATAAAAAAGAGGGCAAGTAAGAATAATACATAGCATGGGCTCTTAGTAAAGCTGACAGTGTTTACAAACAATAGTATTTTAATACTGCTTGTATGTAGTTACTGTTAAAATGTCCTGCTATTTGGATAATCACCTTGAAAAGCTAGCTAATGACAGCATTTTTTTTTGTTTCATATTCACACTCAGTCCCAAATACTGTAGAGCATCTTATGTAAGTGTTAAGTCTTCAGTCTGTGCTGTACATACAGTATTTAGTCCCTGATACAGTCCTTGCAGAGGAAGGGAATATAAACTCTCGGTGTATTGTTTTAAAAGACACAAATGAAGTTCAAATTACAGAGAATGCAGATAAGTAGTTCTTCATATTTCCAATTCATTATAATGTAAGAAAGATGGGACTCATTTTGATGGTACTAACTTCAGACTGCATTAATTATTCTTAAATAAAATCACTTACATGTCTTTTTCAAATGCACTATGACAGTAAATGGCTACTTAGCAGTGACACAAATTAAAGCACTTTAATTATCCAGGAACAAAAATATAACTTCCATCAGTTACAGATTTCAGTGTAACTGTTTATTAAAGGAGGTGATATTCTGACAATGCAAACACATTGTTTAGTGTTACGGCTTCCTTACATTTGCATCTATGTACAATATTTTGTCCTATGTAATTTACATCCCACGTTCACCCCACCACCATGGAAACCAGGATATCACCTTCTCTTAGCCATAAAGTCCTCCTCTTAACCATGCTCTAGTCTGGTGCAGCCTGGACCTGCTATAAACTGATTTAACTACAGAGTATTTTGCTGGGCAGAGAGTTAAATCAGCTCAGGAAAGAGTCTCACATTCACCAAAACAGGACAGTGAAAGGAGGACTGCTTCAGTCAAATACCCACAGTCAGGTCTTATGAACTCCTCTCAGTTTATCTCTACAGCTATTTCTGTCAAGGTTATACCTCTTGCTGGTTACAGCTTAGAGCTGGAATCACATGACATGCTTCAGTGAGCTGACTTCCACACAGACTGGCGGATGACCTGATAAAGTTGCATTCAGAGGACTGGGGAGGGTGTTGCTCTTCTGTTTGCATGGAAGAAGACTGCCTCTATTCTATTGCTCTTATCACCACGTGACCCTGAATTTTTAGTTAACAGAACAACAGAGCACAACAATCTAACTTCTATAGAACTCTTTTATGCAGCTAAGTTCCTGAGGAACTATCACCACTTGACTGTTACACCTTTCTTTTTGTATTAAATCCTGAAAGGTGATACTCAGGCTTCTTCTGAACGGCAGCTGTAGTCAGTGCAACTAAGATCTTAAAAACTCCCTTAAGTTTTTTAAGTAGAAATTAGGCTGAAATGAATAAATTATCAGTGAAAACCCCACTCCGATACGCTTATAACATTGACAGTGGTATTTGACAGTATGTGTATAGTTTTACAGTAGATTAAAGAAACTATTTTTAGAAGTTTAATATTCAAGGAAGATATTTTCTTCAATTTACAACCTCCTTGTAAAGAGAACAAACTTTCTCTCTGAAAGTATAAGTACTCAGCTGCCTCATTCTTGCCTATCAGTTTGTCCTGGGTAATCCAACTGGGCATTCATGAAAGTAAACAGTATAATTCACATAAAGCAATGAATGTCACTAAACTCATTACAGTTCTTACTAGTCTGGCCTCTAAATTCAACAAACACAGATTTATCAGCAACATTCTACTTTGTATACTCATAGGAGCAAAGCAGCCAATTAAATTTGAATTCCACAAAACTTCATCTAAAATCTCTATTGGTTCAGCACAGTTGATAACAGAATTAGTTTGCTTTCTTACTATTCCAGTTACCAAAGTTCAAAAAGATTGCCACGAAGCATTATATTTTCCTGCTGCCAGCAAAATGACTGCTAAAACAGAAATGCCATAAAAACCTGCTATTGCAAGAATTCTACAAGACAGGGATAATTATTCTCTGAATCCCTATGTCCCTCAAATTCACAGTCATAAAGCAACATATCTCACTCCGGGAATCATACAGGCACAATCAGGAAATCAAATCCTGAACTGCTTGTAGGTGAGTTTTAGAAAAAGGCAAACTTTCTCTGCTTAGACTTCTGAATAATGAAATTGTGTTTTCAAAGAAGTAAAACTACTTTTTTGGAAAATAATTCTACTAGTTCGCACAGGTCTCCAGAAAAATCTGACAGAGAATTTTTTACTTACAACCTTGACACTGACCTCTCATCAGTTTTCACAGTCATTCTCATATACATTTTGGGAGAGTAGTTTTTCTTTGTATTTCTCTGATAATTTGTGATCAGTGAAAAACAACTGCTAAACCCACAAATCACAGACAAGGGCTACATGATTATTTTTTAACAGGTCAAGATTGAATTTTGGTTCAGTGTCCTGGTTTTGGCTGAGGTAGAGTTAATGTTCTTAGCTAGTGTGGGTTTGTGTTTTGGATTTGTGCTAAAAACAGAGTTGATAACTCAGGGGTGTTTTCGTAATTTCTGAGCAGGGCTTGCACAGGTTCAAGGCCTTTTCTGCCCCTCACCCCACCCCACGGTCCCTGAGGAGGCTGGAGGGTCATAAAAAGTTGAGAGGGACACAGCCAGAAGAGCTGACCCCTACAGACCCAAGGGATATTCCAGACCATGTGGCATCATGCTCACATAAAGCTGAGGGAATAAGGAACAGAAGGGTGTTGGGGGTGATGGTGTTGTCTTCCCAAATCACTGTTACATGTGCTGGAGCTCTGCTTTCCTGGGGATGGCTGAACACCTGCCCGCCCATGGGAAGTGGTGAATGAATTCCTTGTTTTGCTTTGCTTTCACGGGTGGCTCTTGCTTTACCTACTAAACTGCCTTTGTCTCGGCCCACAAGCTTTCTCACAGCTTCTCTTCTAATTCTCCCCCTCACTCTGTGGGAAGGAGTGAGAGGGTGGCTGTGTGAGGCTTTGTTGCCAGCTGGGGTTGAACCATGACACTTCATTGAGAAGAACCCAAAGATGAACATTATTTAGTGCAATACAGAGGCTCCTTTCCGGTTCTATGTACTTTAATTACCAGCAGGACAAAAAGGTACAGTTAAAAAAAAAAATTCTATCTGGTCCACTGTGCAACTAAAGGAAATAAACTTCATTTTGACAAGACTTTTAGCTACTTATTGACTAATTTCTGTACTTGTGAAGTTGTAAACCCAGTGAGGATTTTTATTTTTTGTAGTGAACATTGCAGATCGGTATCTTTCCAACACATTCCTCTCTGAGTACAAAGTCCATTAAATCAGTGCTTGTCACTTTGTTGGTGTTTTTTTTGTTTGTTGTTTTTTTTTTTTCCCCCCAATCCAGTGTTGCACACGTGTAAGCTGAAACAGGTGACTGGCACATGAAAGCCTGGGCAGATTTTTTCAGGATGGCAAGGTGGGTGGGGGGTGTGTCAGAATTTGTTTCAAGCAGCCTATTAATGTAAGTTGTTAACACTGGCGCGCTGCAGGATTTGCACCCACACTGTGGCGCTTTTTTTCATAAGCTGCAGTCCCTGAAAGGGACACTGGAGAAGGATGGGAATGTCCCATCTCTTGTGCAGCGGTGCCACAAATCCCAGCTGCTCCTCACACCGTCCCTCCCTGGCAGGGCCGGCAGGGGGGACCTGCCCCCGCGTCCCCTCACACCAGCGGGCCCCCGGTGGATAAACATGGGCCCCGAGGGTGGGCTGGGGAGGGCCAACAAGCTCTCTGAGGGATGGTCGCCCTGAAGAGTGCTGGAAACCAGGGACACCTGCCAAGCACCCAATTTGCTTTATCCTGCACCAGCACCGAGGTCTCCACGGACGAGGCCGCAGGAGGCTTGGCTGAAGCCAGGCAGTCTCTGCCATGGCCGTGTGAGGGCACTGGACAGGCAGCAGGGGGTCGGGGAGTCAAGGCCAAGGGCGCGGTGACACCACCGGGGCCGCCGGGACCCCATCATGACGCTCCCACCAGAGGGCGCCAAGGGGCCCTCATGGCGCGAACTACAGCTCCCGGCATGCAACGCGGATCAGTGGCGCAAGCGCACACCGGAGCCGTTGGCGGAACCGGCCACTGCCCCCCCGCCCGCTGCCGGCGGCTGCGCCGAGCCGAGCCTGGCGCTGCTCCCGCCGCGCAGCCCCGCCAGTCACGGCCGTAACCGTGACCCTCCGCCCCTCTGTTGCACCCGGGGGTGCCGCCGCGACCGGAAGCTCCCGTTGCCATAGCACCCGTCTCCCCGGCGAGCGTCCCGCGTGTCCCCGGAAGCGGCTCCTCGCGGACAGGGCGCCCGTCGCTCCCGGCGGCCGCGCCCCACGTGGCCCCGCCGCAGCAACCCATTCATTGCGGCCCCAGCACCGCCCCCCCGCGCGCGCCATTGGCCCGGCGCCGTCCCTGCCGGCCAATGGGCGCCGGCCACGCTCCGACCGCAGGAAACCGCACATGGAAAGCCGCGATTGGCGGCGGCGGCCGCGGGCCCAGCCCCTCCGGGCTTCCCATTGGCTGCGTGTTTGGCGTGGTGCGCTGCCATTGGCGGGCGCGGTGCGGCGCCCCCGAGCAGGGGGTTCATAAGGCGGAGGGGGGAGGGCCGCGGCCGCTCCAGCGCCATCGGCGGCGGAGGTGGCGGTGGTGGCCGCGCGGGTCGGGGTGGGCTCGGAGCGGCGCCGGGGGCTCTTCGCTTGTTACCGCGGCCGCCATGAGGTCCGTGTGGGGGCTCGCTCTGGTGTGCGTGCTGCTCCTGGCCGGTAAGTGCCCGCAGACTTCTAGAATGTTCTGACGGGGTGTGTGTGGGGGGGGCGGGTGTCGGGGTCCCGGCCGGCAGGCCCCCTTTCCCCACTTCGCTGGAGCAGGGGGGGACGGAGGGCGCTGGGGAGAGATGGGGCCTGGGGAAGAGGGGACCCCTCGCTCTGCCCCGCGGGGACGGGGAGCGGTGCCGGGCCTTTGCCCGGGCCGTGCGGTCCCCGGGGCTGGGGCGGCGGGGGGGAGGGGGCCGGGGCGGCTCCTGCGCCGTCACGGGCGGGGGCGGAGGGGAAGGAGCAAGGGGGCGGCCCCTGCCCACCGCCTGTGTCTCCGGCTGGGCTCAGCTTCCCGGGGGGAGGGAGGCGGTGGAGCGACAGAGCTGAGCCGAACTCCGTGGGGAGGGGTAAGCGGGGAAGTTGGGCCGTGTGGGGGTTCAGAGCGTCGGTTTTCTTGTTTTCCCAGCGTCGGTCAGAGCCGAGGAGGTGGATGTAGATGGGACCGTGGAAGATGACTTGGGCAAAAGCAGAGAAGGGTCTCGAACGGATGATGAAGTTGTGCAGAGGTTGGTACCCGGAGTGCTCGTGCTCAGTAACGCCCGAGGCCTCAGAAGAGGGAGGGGAATGCTGTTCAAAAGAGAGATCTGGTCAGCTGAGGGAAAGAAAATATTTCTGGAAAAGACTCTGAAGCGACTCTGAGGACTTGGGCTCAGGAAAGCTCGACTTGGTTTTGTCCAATACCGATAGCTGTATAAAAACTAGTATGTTCGTGAGGTTTAGTCTTGCATGTCATAAATGGCATCAGTGTATCACCTACTAATGAAATAGCTCTGTGCTCATGAAGTGCCTCATCTGTGCAGTGCGCTGCGTGCTGAGGATTGCAGTAGCTTTAACGTATCTGCATTATTCCCTGGACTTCTTTTTATGGAAAAGTCTCACTTGTAGTCATGGATTTTCACTACAGTTCTAGGTTAAGGTTGTGCAGTTGAGGATAGTTGCTCCTGCATTTAGCTCATTTGATCATGTAATTTTGGGCTGCATCGGGGACAAAGAGCCTCTATGTTGTTTGAACTATGCTGTTACTGCTGTTGCTTGATGGTAAAATTACTGATGCTGTTTGTGGATGAGACTATTTGACAGGTTTTTCATTGTCCTAACAGAGAGGAAGAAGCTATTCAATTAGATGGCCTAAATGCATCCCAGATCAAAGAAATCAGAGAAAAATCTGAGAAGTTTGCATTTCAAGCAGAAGTGAACAGGATGATGAAGCTAATTATCAATTCTTTATATAAAAATAAAGAGGTTAGTACCTTTATCAATCAGTAGATTACATTAGAACGGGGGGGGGGGAGTGTGTGTGTTTGTGTCTCTTCTGGAATTCCTGACTACTGGTTTCTATTTCAGATTTTCCTAAGGGAGCTTATTTCAAATGCTTCGGATGCCTTAGATAAGATACGGTTGATATCCTTAACTGATGAAAATGCCCTGGCTGGTAATGAGGAACTTACAGTCAAAATCAAGGTAAGATGCATCAGATACAAACATCTCTTTCACAGAAGCAATGGAAGGAATGTAAAAAGATGGTGCATCATTAAATCGAAATTTTTGGCTTCATACTGATGCAAATACAGACTAGGACCACATCAGGACCCTTGCAATTAAATTTATCAAAGACTACTCTTGTTTCAATGGCAAAAATATATTTCTGATTTTATAAAGAGTAACTGAAGTACTGGAATACTTGGAAGGGAGGCTCTTTCTTATTTCTGTAGCTACTTCAAATTTGATTTATTGTAGCCAGGCATATTTGAATCTGAACAACTACTACATACCACTTTCCTGAGGCAGTGTATAAAGATTGAAAGTGAAGTCAAATTGCATTTTTCTTTATTTTTTTTTTCAGTGTGATAAAGAGAAGAACATGCTTCACGTTACAGATACGGGTATTGGCATGACAAAGGAAGAATTGGTCAAAAATCTGGGTACCATTGCAAAGTCTGGTACAAGTGAATTCTTAAACAAGATGACTGAAATGCAGGATGATAGCCAGTCAACATCTGAGTTAATTGGCCAGTTTGGTGTTGGCTTTTATTCTGCTTTCTTAGTAGCAGACAGAGTTATTGTCACATCGAAACACAACAATGACACTCAACATATTTGGGAGTCAGATTCAAATGAGTTCTCTGTGATTGATGACCCAAGAGGGAACACTTTGGGACGTGGCACAACCATAACGTAAGTACTAAGTTTTTTTGGTTTGAAAATAAGTTGTGTGGATACGCTTTTATTGAAATGTGTGAGTGACTTCAGCATCATAGTGATGCCGACTCATAGTATTTGATTCTTGTAATACAGCTTTTTTGAGTTTAATAGAAAGATACAAATTATAAGCTGCATCCAAAATTAGAAAACCATGAGCATCCTGACAACTGTCAGCAAGTAATTCCGGACAGTTCAGCTGCATACAGGCTCATTCAGTTCCTCAACACAACTGTGGCCTGGCAAAACCTATACAGTGGCTGTAGAGCTTTGTCTTGTAAACTGGCTGCTATTTATATACTAGTGAGGCTGGCCTTTGCAAATTTCAAAAATAGAGGTAGACTGACAGTCCTGTTTTCATTGTTTTCATGAGCAGATAAATTTACTTGGACTGGGTTTAGAGGCTGTCTTCCTGGAGAAGGCACTTAGTATGAAAAAGTTGATCTTGGTGCTGTAGTTTCAAGCAAAGCCAGTGAAAGAGCATCGAGATCCTTATGAGTACCAATATGACTTGAGGTTTTCCTACAGACTTTTCCCTGCTGTATTCTGCCTCAAGTGATAAAAACAACTGCCCTTTCTCTTTGGAGTAGTTCAGAAGGGATTATATTTTTTGAGGGATTCTTTGTGCTGAACTTATTAAAGCTGACTTGCATAAATCTGAATTGCTATAGCTGCAACAGGAAAATGCATCTTCTCCTATAAAACTGTGTCAAAATACTTGCCCAGAACTTAAACAGAAGTATTTTTTTTTATTTTCTTCAGCCTTGTCTTGAAGGAGGAAGCATCTGATTATCTTGAACTGGATACTGTGAAAAATCTTGTAAAGAAATACTCGCAGTTCATAAACTTCCCCATCTATGTGTGGAGCAGCAAGGTAAGGGAACACTTAACTGAGGGTTGCACAGTATGAGCTTTGGTTGTGACAGTTGTCTGGCCAGATCTTTCAGGATGGGTGAAGACATGCCATAGAGCTGCTACTTGTCTAACTTCCAAGATCCTTCTGTTCTAGACTTTTCTGACTAGTATTTTATTTAAAGTTTCTCTCCAAAAACTTTAAAGGATCTTGGTTTTATTCTGACTCAAAGAACTTTATCAAAGGAAAAACACTGCTGATTACTAAGAAGGATTGTTCTTCCACTGGCTTTGTTTGATAGATGGAAGCTTTAAGCTTTCAAATGAGGTCATGGTAGGTGTCCTTCTAAAAATAGAGCATTGTCTTAAAGTTTAGGCCTGTTCTGATGTTTTCTTGGTGTAGCACCAATTTAAAATCCACAAGATTAGCATTATGTGTAAAGCACTGAAAAACTTAAATTTGAGGATGGTCATCTCCCAGTTTATTGAAGGAAAGCATGTATTCATGAAAATGCAACAAAACAGTATAGAGAAAAGTTTGCAATAGACAAATAGCACAAATCAAACTAGTGCTGTGAGAGACTAAGCTGTTTGAGAGAATGCTAGAACATACCTGGTAGTAAGTCAAGGTGTTCAAATCCCAACTTTCAATTGTCTCTTTAGACAGAGACTGTTGAGGAACCCATTGAAGAGGAGGAAGCAAAGGAGAAAGAAGAAACAGATGATGATGAAGCTGCAGTTGAAGAAGAGGAGGAAGAAAAGAAACCAAAAACTAAGAAGGTAAACTTTGTTAAACTTGGGGTTCTGGAACTCTGGTAGTTCAGCAATTTTCCTAGGTAGTCTTGCAGAGGTGCATTTCAGTAGTGTGTGCTTTGAAGCACCAGTCCCTTTTAAGTGGAAATGTGTTGGCAGGAGAGTAGACTGTAAATGAAACAGCCTTGGTTGAGGTCAGGCAGATGACTGACAAGAGCCTTGTGGGGCAGTGGTCACAGAGCTAATTATAAGTATTTGAGTGAACTGGTGGAAATGGTAGCAAGCTTCAGTAATTTGACACTGACTAGTTTAAATTAAGTACACTCTGCTGGGAAGCTTTTTCCAGAGTGGCAGTAGAACAGGAATACTGGTACTCCGTGAATGTGTTAAATGTATACAGAACAACAGAATACAATGTAGACTAAACTTTTGTTCCCATGTGTTGCACTAATGCATTTACTTGAATGAGAGTGTCCAGGCCATTGCATAATTTCGTAAATTAGCATATTTGGTGTTTTTTACATTCTGTTTTACCAGTTGGCTTCAGTGGATTGTTTTTAATATACCTAACCCAAGTAAAGAATGAGTGTCTTTATACTATGGTGTTTACTTACCTAGGTTGAAAAGACTGTCTGGGATTGGGAGCTAATGAATGACATAAAACCAATCTGGCAGAGACCATCGAAAGAAGTTGAAGAAGATGAATACAAAGCTTTCTACAAAACCTTTTCCAAGGTAAGCTCTGAGCCTCAAGATGATTCCAAAGCAAAAGGTTTGCTCTAGTATCTCTTGCTGTGTAAATAAAACTGAATGCTTTTAGGATGGGCTATTTTTTAAGAATTAATTAGTTGCTGTCAGTAGATGGAATTGTGGAGAGCCTGGAAGGTATAACATCTCAGTCAGGAGTTAATCTTTTTTCCAGAGAGAATGTACTGGCACTCAAACATTGAGTGGCCTAGGTTTGGGAAGTAGTATGGTCTATCTCACGTGAAGCTTACTGGTGTGTCTAAATGTTAAGAGGAAATGTTATATTTAGTCTGAGTGGTGGTGCTTGTTGCACACAGTGGAAGAAAGAGGGAGATACAGCTTTCTAGAAATATCTTTGTATCAGTACAGTGTAATGTGTTAACTTATGAGTCTCTGAACTGTGCTGTGATGATACTGTATTGGCTGTTGTGGTATTGGGTATTTTTTTGGCTTGTTGGAAAAACAAGCCAAAAGTAGGTTCTTCAGAAGGTTATTTTTGTAACTAGGCTCTTATAACTTAATTTTTTTCTGCATGATAGATTCTAACAAAGCATGGTTAGGTAGATTAGCTGCAAAATAATTGCATTTATTTGGCACACTAAGGTTATTACTGGAAATGTATTAAATCTGGTATTTTCCCCACGTCATTTAAAAGCATTTTCTCTCCACAGGAACATGATGACCCAATGGCATACATCCACTTCACTGCTGAAGGGGAAGTAACTTTCAAATCCATCTTGTTTGTACCTAACTCTGCTCCACGTGGACTGTTTGATGAATATGGATCCAAAAAAAGTGATTTCATTAAGGTAGGACAAGCAAGTGTGTGGACATGGTTTCATGGAAAAAAGAACTCACTAAATAAATAACCTGGCTGCTGTCTCCTCTTTTAATTCAGCTGTACGTTCGAAGAGTCTTCATCACTGATGACTTCCATGACATGATGCCCAAATATCTTAACTTTGTTAAGGGTGTTGTAAGTATTAAATGTCCTACTATCATTTGATTGGATTTTTTTAATCTTTAAATATTGTCAGGTGTACTTAAAATTTGCTTCCTCCATTAGGTGGATTCTGATGACCTTCCTTTGAATGTATCCCGTGAAACACTTCAGCAGCATAAATTGTTAAAGGTAAGCTAATTTATCTTAGTAAACACATGACTGTAGCAAGACTTAGGAGAAAAACAGCTTGTTTTGTTTTGTTACATAAGGAGTGTGAAATTAAAGTACAGGAAATTCACACATTGCTGTTCTCAAAATACCTGTGTCTGCTTTCGATTAGAGACTCGAAGTGTTTGGAATACGTTCTTTTTAGTGGGGTGAATTGAGGGTTCTTCCAGATGCTTATTGTTGTAACTCGGTATTGCTGCCTTTTTTAGGTGATCAGAAAGAAACTTGTTCGCAAGACTCTTGATATGATCAAGAAAATTGCAGAGGAAAAATACAACGACACGTTCTGGAAAGAGTTTGGTACTAACGTAAAGCTTGGTGTTATTGAGGATCACTCCAATCGTACACGACTGGCTAAACTTCTTCGCTTCCAGTCCTCTCATCATGAGAGTAACCTCACAAGCCTTGATCAGTATGTGGAAAGAATGAAAGAGAAACAAGATAAAATTTACTTCATGGCAGGTGCCAGTAGAAAGGAGGTACGTGAGAGTGAAAGAAAGAAGGGGTAAAAAATATTATAGCTTCTAGTTTTAATACCATAGACATTGTGAATTATGTATATGCTGTAAACGTGGAGTCTCCACGCTTATGCTGCTACTGCAGTTCAGTTTTTCTTGTACCAGCATTTGTCAGATAGTTGCACAGGTTTCAGTAGTTGCTGATACAAATGCAATAAAACTGGCATCTTATGTGTTTTGTCATCTTAGGCTGAGTCCTCACCATTCGTTGAACGTCTGCTGAAAAAGGGCTATGAAGTGATCTACCTGACTGAACCTGTAGATGAGTATTGCATTCAGGCTTTGCCAGAGTTTGATGGCAAGAGGTTTCAGAATGTAGCAAAAGAAGGAGTGAAGTTTGAAGAAAGTGAAAAGTCTAAGGAGAGTCGGGAAGCTTTGGAAAAGGAATTTGAACCGCTTCTAAACTGGATGAAAGACAAAGCTCTAAAAGACAAGGTAAAATATTCCATTACATGTAATGATTATTTTTAAATGCTATTGTACTTGCTGCAACATACCTTTCAGATAATTTGAGCACAGACTTGACAATAGCTTCTCTGTCTCTATGGATAAACATATTTAATACCTTTATTTCAGAAAGATAATGAGTTAGAATATGATATTAGATGTTCTTCACAAAATATTGGAGTGACAAATTTCAGAGTTATTTACTGTATTCACTGTATAAGCTGTTACCTCTGTGAAAATTAATGCACTTATTTTTCCTACAGATTGAAAAAGCTGTGCTATCTCAGCGTTTAACGCAGTCTCCATGTGCTCTTGTGGCCAGTCAGTATGGATGGTCTGGTAACATGGAAAGAATCATGAAGGCTCAAGCTTACCAAACTGGGAAGGATATATCTACAAAGTAAGCTTTCAGTTATGTAGCAGCAGACATGAAATACAGTTGATGGCCTCCCCTGCTTGCTGTGCCTATACCAAGCTTCCATCTGGTTCAGATGATCCTTGGTGTTTTTCAGGTCACGTGTAACCAAGTTAGTCTCCATTAGAGCCTTATATTGTCAAAAAATATTGAAAAAATGCTAAAAAATGCTAAAAACTGCCTGGTGAGCAAGACTCATTAACGACATTTGCTGTCATTTATTGACAAGAGAAGATGAACTTAGTATCTTGAATATTTTTAGAATTAAGCTAGTTTTAAAGTGGGGCAGGAGGGAATATACTTGTTTCTGTGACTGCAACCAATGTTCATGGGTTTAAAGACTAAATTGGGTCCTGTACTTCAAAACTTAGTGATGTGACTTTTCTCTTTCTCAGTTACTATGCTAGCCAAAAGAAGACATTTGAAATTAATCCCAGGCATCCACTGATCAAGGACATGCTCAGGCGAGTCAAGGTAAATAAATAACAGTAGTGAAATACTGACTACTTGGCTGCACACAGCCTAATTAACCGGTCTGGTTCTGGTTTTTCATATTCTTCCACATTAGGAAAATGAAGATGACAAAACTGTCTCAGATCTTGCAGTGGTATTGTTTGAAACTGCAACTTTGAGATCAGGATATATGTTGCCAGACACTAAGGAGTATGGAGACCGAATAGAAAGAATGCTTCGTTTGAGTTTAAATATTGACCTGGATGCAAAGGTTAGTTTGTCTTCAACTTGGGGCTAATAGTGGACTTTACTGTTGCTACATCTAAAAAGTGCATGTTTGATTCACATCCATTCAATTAAATGTATCCAGCTTCCTGCCACATAAGTGGGCCACTGGAAGCCCAGCCATGAATCTGGACTTCCTCCTCATGTTTTTCCCTTTCCCACCTCTTCTGTCTAGTTGCTTGAGATTCTGCTACCTCATTATGCTTCTCAAGCATTGTCCTGTCCCTAGCTAAGTGGCGGGTCTACAGGAGTAAATTATGGGTCAAAGGCATATGGGCCTGTCTCTTTATTGGAGAAATTCCTAAGTGGATATAAGTAATATGGATTCTCATAATACTGTGCAAGAACTTATCCTGGGTATTTTGCTGGAGAAGGCATGACAGTGGGTCAGTGCTAAACAGAACTTGCCTTCTCCTTCAGGTAGCTTGGGGCAAACATTAGGATACTTCCATAGCCTGTGTTTAGCTAGTCCACAACTAGTAAACGTCCTAAACAAGTAAAGCAAATTGCTTGTGACTGTCACACAGGTGGAAGAGGAACCTGAAGAGCCTGAAGATGCAGCTGAGGAGGCAGAGCAGGATGAAGAGGAAGTGGATGCTGATGCTGAGGACAGTGAGACACAGAAGGTAGGGTTTCAAGTTTGACACTTTCTTGCTGATATTTATGTGCAGTTTTATCTGTGGTGCTTCCTGGAAATAGATTTGTTCACTTTGTTCATGACACTAGATTTTAGTGTGAGGTTTTCCAGGCTTTTCTTAGGTGGGGGGGGGGGGTAATGGATGTGGAAAGTAGCACAAATTCCATATTAAACTACATTGTAAGAAGATGACACTTGGATAAGATGGAGCTAAATTAAATTTAAGATAGAAGCTTTGGAGTACCTGGTATTTCTACAGCTTGCAGGCAAACCCCAAAACCAGCAAGAATGTAGTTTGAAGTGCTTTTACAATACAGACTTTTAGCAAGACTGCAGACAACAGCATTGCTTCTAAACGGTTGAACTATCATGCGAAGTCAGCCTTCACTTAGCTAATGTCTGCAGTTTTAATGACGTCTTGATGGATATGCTAAACCCTTCCCATACTGTAGCTTCTTGGAAAAGACCTGCAAGATGACCTCTTGTGACTAGTGTAAATCTATAGCTCCTATGGAAACAATTACAGAAGAATGCTTATTGTGCTATAGCTACTTAATTTTGATGCTATTACTGTTATCCTTGCACAGCAGAATAACCTGTGATTACAGTAATATAAAGTTTCTGGTCTGTGGAACAGCTCTTGTAATCTTTTTCCACTTTCAAAAAGCAATATCCTCATTCTTTCTTTGTCTTGACAGGAATCCACAGATGTGAAAGATGAACTGTAAACTACACTCAACTACTGTCCTGCATTGGGGGGTTAGGAGGGAATGTGAATTAGATTGTTTTGGTTTTTTTCACTGTAAAATGTTGAGGGATGATGTGGGGTTTAAGGGTAAAGGAGGGGGTTTTTTAAGTTCACTTTTCTAAAAACATTCCTCATGAATGTAAATTTGTATTATTTAACTGACTTGGTGTAAAATCTTGTCATGTACAAAATAAAATGTTCCCAAACACCACTAACTCTAAATTTATACATGGAAAGCTCACCTTGTGGACTGGCATAAAGAAATGAAGGGATGGTCCTTTGTACAAATGGGCAGTTGGCAATCCTCATGCCTTTCCATGCTGGCACAGCCACACCTACTAGTGGAGCATATGGCTATGGTTGGGTTTTTGTGTTTACAAACCTGCTGTGCTGCTTTGCCAGAATACACCTGGCATCTGAGAGCTGTGTTGTACTGTGCAAGTTTAAAAGAGTATTCAAGAAGTTATGTATCTACTGCCATCTTAAAGTTGAGACAAGGCATTTAAAATGGCATTAGAACTAAGGGCTGGGCAGTGGTAGCTTTACAGCTGGGATGGGGGGGAATTCCTTTCATTAAGAGGTGGCTTTTACTGCCTGTGAGCTGGTACCATCCTCTGTGGTACTTGGAAAGCCTGCCTTTGACTTGTGTAGCTACAGCAGTTGTTTCCTACAGGCTTTTTTTAAAGGTTTGGAAGTTCTTTTCTCATGGTTACTCCTTAATGCTGTTATTCCTAAACTTTATCAGTGTTGTTCTGTGTCTCTTTAGTATGGCAAAGCACTGTAGATATTCCACGTAACTCAAGCTAAATCTGTTGACACCAAATGTTAATGCATACAGGTTCAACTGGAGGCACCCCTTCTATTCATTAGGTTAGTTTTATGTAGTGGTTGGATGAAGCACTGCATTTTCTCAGTAGTGCCTCTACTTTAAAACATCTTCCCAGGGTTGGTAGAAAGTGTTTACACTGAAGGGTTTAGGGTTTTGGGGTTTTTTTGCCTTCCTCTGTGGAAGCAGTACATAGGGATGGTACTTCTACATAGTGATTCTACTTAAGAACCCCTCCCTTCTGTTTCTTCAACAGAACTTCAGTGAAGTTACAAGGTTCTGCAGTCTGAAGCAAAATAAACTTTCTTATTAGGTTAGAGCACTAAACAATGACCTGAAGAACTTGCTTTCCACTTACTTTTACTAGGCTTCTATATTGCCTGATTACAGTTTCCATGCAATAAATATGCCATGTGTCACTGTGGTTATGGTGTTAGGGTTTATAGAGATGGTTTTATTGAAGTATGCTGTTTAAGACCTTAAGGAATGAAAGCTTAGTTTGGGGTGTTTTTGAGAGAGTTTGGAGTTCTGCTTTCTGCTCAGTGTAGTAATATCTTAGGGAAGAGCCTTCTGTTTCTGGCACATGCTGAGTGGTCTGACACCACCAGTATGTCCTTCAGCAGCTGGCAGTGTCAGTTCTAATAGCAGCCCTTGGCAGTAAATTAGTGACCAGGGCAGGTGCACCATTTCTGGAGACTTGTTACTCTTACTGTAGCAGTGCAATTTTTTGTGCTGTGTAGCAATCAACCGCTGCTGAGGCTTTAATACTTCCAAAAGAATCACTTATTTTCAGTGATACCTTTCTGAGTATATACTTAGTACCCCCACCTCTATCTCTCTATTTGACCCCGAGCAGCACCTGCAACTCGCTCCTGTATCATTGGAAGTGCTTTTGCAGCCAACAAACCAAAGTGGAATATCGGAAGTGTAGGGTTGCTTGTTACAGTATTCTTAGTCTGTTAATTACTTGTAGACTTAGGCAACCTTTGCTCTGTTGTATAGCTAAAGTTCTCGTTGCCTTGATGGGTTTGAGGATGACAATTCAATTTCAGAAATAATAAAGAGCACACTTGAGAGTCATGCTTTGTGCTTCTTCATCTGCTTCAGCTGAGAGTATCATGTGCAACGTAGCTGTGGTCCAGCTGCTTGCTCTAGACCCTGGAGTGACAAGTGTTTGCTATTAATAAGCACAGAATGCACTTGTAAGCCTACTTATTTGTCAGCTCTGAGGCAAAACAGTGTCGATGCTGGAAGAAGTGTCTCCCATCAGGCTGTTTCCTTCAGTGCTGCAGTTATGCTGACTGGGGCTGTCACTTCTGTTAAAACCTGGTGCGTTGTCAGCTTTGCTGTTCCTAGAGGGGCACTAATGAGGACAGTTCTCTCAGTGCTAGAAAAGGCTGAGCTCCCTGTTGCTCAGTTTCCAGCAGCAGCAGAATACACCTAGAAATCCAAGCCTAATTAGCAGAAATTTCCCTTTGCAGCCTTTAGATCTGAAAAGCCTTTAGAAAAAGGGGAGAAATGCATTTTTCACGTCAGAAATCAACAACATGAAAGAGGTGATAATCTGACAAAGTGTGAGTAACAGAATAAGGGGTTGGTGAATCCTGGCTCTGTAAGGGGATCACTGAGAAACTGCTGTTCCTGACCCAGTTAGAACAGGAACAAAATACTGCTGAACTGCCCCATCTTGTCTCTTCAACAAAGTTTCTCTTACGCTGAGGTGGAAGGTTGCTGATCTCAGCTTTGTCTAGGTGCAGTAAGGGGAAAAGTATTTTCACCAGAACTGGACCTACTGAAATGGTCTTGTTGACTGATTTGATTCGGATTTAAAATGTTTCTATCAATGCTTGCTGTCATTGGTAAAGGTGCCCAAGAGAGAGAGCCTGTGACCTCGTGCTAAGTGCAGGCTGTATCCTGAACGTCACACAAGAGCAGGAGAGGATCTCATCCCACCCACAGTTGTAAACCTGTGTGAGAGCAAAGGCACATACACATGCAGAAGGATTACAAAATCTTCTTCCTAGGAAAACCACTCCAACTTAGGCAGACATAAATAAAACAACAGCTTCACAGCTGGAACAGATGTAAAAGTAGGACTTGCAGGGATCATTTATGCATCCCTCTGCTATTACAAGACATCCACATACTTTGTCAGGAGAAATTAGGGAGCTTTTTTTTGTTTCCTTAATGTGTAATCTATCAGTTTTGTATAACTGCAGCTATCAAAAGCAGCCATAAACAGATGAAGATGCCCAAATAGAGTACGAACATACATAATTTCAGTGTAATCTGAGTGGCCCCATTTTAACTAAAATGACCAAGCTGTAAGATCCCAGCCTTAACAGTGGACCAAAGTAGGTTTCCAGTCAGTGATACGTCTTTGTCATGGTTTAACCCTTTATTCTGAAGGACAGTTACACTGCAATCCAGATTTAAAAAGTCACAATTATTTTGGCACACAACTGACTGGACTTTTAACAACAGTACTCACTGTACATTTATTTTAAATGCTGCCTTAAACTCTGCTTAAAGGAAAGCAAAAAAGCATTAAAGCAGTACATATTTCTGCAACTTAAACAGTTGAATAAATATTTTATCAGTCCTAGTTTTCACAACGGAAGTAACTTCTGGTCACTGTTGTGAACTCTGAACTTTGCTTGATCTTTCTTTTAGACCCAACAGTTCTGTTCTCAGTTCTCCAGGCTTAGGAGGTATTTCAGGTATGCTCTGTTAAAAAAAGAGAAAGATATCAGTGTTGTGGCAGAAGAAAAAACTAAACCCACAAAACAGTAAAGGATCACACTCTGTAAGAGCATTATAGCTAAACTGTGATTACACTGCCCTCTTCTTCGAGCAGAGTATAATTCCTACATGCAGAACATCTTAAAAATTACTATCTTTTTATAATTTGACTTTGTATTTTTAAAATAGCAAAATATAATTGGGAAAACAAAAAGAACATAAAAGAAAGAATTAACAGTTTGATTTAAACGAACATTTTTTGCCATTAAAGAAAGTAAGTGTGGTAGAGATGTCTAAAACAGTTGAAGTTTCCACACATACTCTTTCTCTTGGTGACAGAAGAAAATGTTTCACTGCCTCTACTTTCCTGGTTTAGAAATTAGGCATTGAAGCTGAAGAGGAAATTCAAAAATAAAAAGGTACCAGATGGCATGGCATTTCAAGAACAATACCTCCTGAAAATTCATCCTACTTTAGGGATATAGATAATTCAATTGTTCTGAATAAATATGTCTATTTGCCTGTAACGAAGGCTACAGTAGAGACTACTGAAATACGTAAATTCTTATGCATCTATCAATGATTTAAGCCTCATTGCTTAAATTTTGTTGTGACAGCTCTAGCATGGTAATTTTTTTAAACTTATTTCCCATTTGAAAATATCACAGTGAAATACAAAAATCAAGAAGTATACAAGAGCAGGAGGGTGAGGGAAAGCTTACAAGTCAGGCCTCCAAGAGACTAAGCCATTAATATTCCTGGATGGTTTCATGTGAAGTTTATTTCTGTGACTAGTTTTGACAGCCTTACCTGTTGTCATTTCTAAAGTCAACTTTTGGTTGTCTTCAATTATTGAAGGAAACAAAGTCTATTTAAATGTAGCACTGTCCCTTCTCACCACTTTTGCATGCTCTTTTCAAAACCCATCTTCCTACAGCAGAGATCACCTTTGAAGGGGGTTACACAGCTTTTATTTTTGGTACCACATCACCAGAGTGAAGGTGGCTCCCCAGAGAAGTCACAGAATCCCAGAATCATTAGGGTTGGAAGGGACCTTTGGAGATCATCCAGTCCAACCCCCCCTGCCAAGGCAGGGTCACCTGGAGCGGGTGACATAGGAGCACGTCCAGGTGGGTTTGGAATGTCCCCAGAGAAGGAAGCTCTGTGACCTCCCTGGGCAGCCTGTTCCAGTGCCCTGCCAGCCTCAAAGTAGAGTTCTTCTCATGTTGTGGGGAAATTTCTTATGCTTTAATTCATGGACATTGCTGCTCATCCTATCGCTGGGCACCACTGAAATGAGTCTGGCACCATCCCCTTGGCACCCGCCTTGACACAGTGATATGCATTGATGAGATCCCCTTTCATCCACACTCTCTTTTCTACACTAAACAGGCACAGCTCCCACTGTCTGTCCTTACAAGAGAGATGCTCCAATCCCTTAACGATCTTTTAGCCTCCCCTGGACCTTCTCCAGTAGCTCCCTGTCTCTCTAGTCCTGAGGAGCCCGGACCGGGGCAGGGCGCGGTCCCGGCTTGCCGGCCGGTGCCGCTGCCGAGGCCGATCTCTGGGCACAGCCGGGCCGGACGCCTCCCCGGGGCAAAGCCCCTCCAGCAGACCCTCCATCCCGCGCACATGGCACCACCGACCGGGCCCCTGCGAGCACTTACGAGGTCCGGCCGGTAGTACCTGTGCACGACCTCTGCCCCCGCGAACATGGCCAGCATGCTGGCGCCCAGCGCCCGCAGGTACGTGGGCCAGGGCACGCCGGCGGGCATGGCCAGCCCAGCTCCGCACGCACCGACCGCGCCGGACGTGCGTCATCCCCTCCGCCACCGGCAGCGGGGCAGGGAAAAGGAAGAGAAAGTGGAGGCCCGCCCCTCGCGCAGGAGTATCGCGGCAGCGCGCGGTAAGTCGCGACAAAGCCCCCCGCGCCCCCCGGGGCAGGGGGATAATCAAACGCACACACCCCCATCCCGGCCCCGCCCTCCGCGCCCATTGGCTGGCGCGCGTCACGTGGCGCGGGGCCGCCCGGCAGGTCGGTCGGGGCGCTGCGCGGGGGGAGGGGGCGGGGGGCGAGCGGCGACAACCGCGGCGACAGCGGCGGCGACAGCGACGGCCCCGCCCGCCATGGAGCCCCGGGAGCTGGGCAGGTACCGCCCGCGGCCGGGCCTCGCGGGGGGGGCCGCCGTGGTCCTCCTCCTCCTGCTCGCCCCCGTCCCGCGGGCGGCGGGGCCGGGCCGGGCTGTGGCGGCGCCCCCGCCCCTTCCCCGGCACAAAGGGGAGCGCAGAGCGGGGTCGGACAGGCCCGGCGTGGGGGGGAAAGAGGCGCTGGGCCGCGACCGTGGCCGCGTCCCCAGGGGGGAGCTGAAACTCGTTTAATGCTTGGGCTTGTTCCGAGAATTATTTAATACTTGTTTTGCGAACAAATCTTCTTCTCTACCTTTTTTTTTATTTTTTCCTTTCATGTTTAGCATGAACTGAAGGCGGGGGGGGGGGGATTGATGGTAAATAAATCACTACCTTTTCCTCGTGGAACTGGAAATATCTATTCAAACGTCCCGTGGCATTTTGTTGTGTTTGTTATACAGCAATAACAAAGAATCGCATTTCTGAACCCACGCACAAGAAATGTGGCCTTAAATGTATAGGAAACTTAGAGGTAGGGGTAAAAGTTCTCTTTCATCTCAGTAGCAAGAGGTTAGAGGACTTGTTTGCGACATGCCGCGGATTTTCTCTCTGTTTAAAGGAAATTTTATTTCCTTTACAAGAAGGAGACTTTATATACGCATAAAATAAGGCCTGTATTACAAGACGGCATCTGGTCTCGGTTTCACATCTTTGTTACTCGCCCTGTTCTGCTCTGTATGATTAACCTTTTATTACTTCATGAACTGGATTCTGCATGTCTCAGTTTTGTTTCCCAACACAGATCTGAAGATCAGTTTGGTTTGGTTCAGTAATTGCACAAGTATTTTATATAAAATGGTACTTTTCCAGTAGAGGAGTTAAAGTATTCACTGTACTCTGAAAATCTCCCGTGACTTTACTAGGCAACTTGCTCAGGAATCTGAAAGAACTACGTTCATATTTGTTCTCCTTGATTCGGGACAGGTATTTGGTTCAAAATCAGTGGTTTGATCACAAGATTGTGGGCTGTTCTGGTATAAATCTGATTTACGGTGGGATTCTTAAAAATCCATTTTGTAGTAGGGAATGGTCCCTTCTTTTGTGACGTTTAGAATTACAGAATCATTTATGTTGGATAAGATCTCTTAAGATCGAGTCCAACCATTAACCCAGCACTGCCAAGCCCACCACTAAACCATGTCTGTAAGTGCCACATCTACGCAGCTTTTAAATAATTCCGGGGGTGGTGACTCAAGCAGTTCCCTGGGCAGCCTGTTCCAATGCTTAACAACCCTTTCCATGAAGAAATTTATCCTAATATCCAATCTAAGCCTGCCCTGGCATGACTTGAGGCCATTTCCCCTTGTTCTGTCGCTTGTTACTTGAGACTGACCCCCGCCTGGCTACAACCTCCATTCAGGTAGTTGTAGAGAGTATAAGGTTCCCCCTGAGCCTCCTTTTCTCCAGGCTAAACAATTCCAGTTCCCAGGTTCGTTGCCCTTCTCCGGACATTCTCCTCAATATCTTTCTTGTAGTGAGGGGCCCAAAAATGAACATGGGATTTGAAGTGTGGCCCCAGTGCAGGAGGATGATCACTGCCCTGGTCCTGCTGGCCACGCTATTTCTGATAGAGGCCAGGATGCCACTGGCCGCCTTGGACAAATATGTCTATGTCTAAAAATTATTCAGTGTTTTTGTTAATAGCTTTGAGATGGTAAAATTGATTCCTAAAAATTTACTGTTCACAAAATCCTTTCTATGTATTTTTATAGCAGTAGTATCTGTGGCCAAGAAAATGGCTGTGTAGGTAGGAGTGACAGTATAAAGCAGAATTTTGTGCTGGGGTGTGGGGGCTGTATGTGACTAATAAATGTGTGGAGGAAGAAAGCTGTGTATGGAAAAATGTCTTTATGCATGGAAGGAAACTGAGTTTTTGTGTATGTGAACACTTCCATGTAGAATAAGTGCACTATTTTTGTTGGGATCCAGTGTGTGATAGCTGGACAACATCTGCCGCACAATTTGTTAAATCTGTTTAATGATCTGCATGGTAACAAAGGCTGTGTGTATTCTTAATGCTTTATAGCCCAGAATGATTCATCCATTCTGGCTCTTACCAGATTAAGTAAATGATGCAGCGCTAAAAAAACGTAAAATTTGAGAAACTTGAAGTCCAAAGAGTTTTAACTCACGTGTGTTTTAAATCGTTGGTGTGTTTGATAGTTTGCTTTGGAACTGTGTGCTCCAGAGTGTTTTTCCTGAAAAAAAGGGTAAAGCTCCACACTTCATTTACCAATGTTGTGTTAATTCCACATTATAGCAATCACAAGAGAACTGTACTGTTAATGTTGGGTTTAACTGATACCAGCTCAGCAGCTGGACTGCTTCTTGGATTTGGATAATTTACTGCCTTGTTAATAGAGTTGTTGGAGAATATAAGTGCAGTACATGCCTACCTTGATAAAGTTTGATTTTTACAGCATATATGGCACATCACCAAATTTCTAAGTTGCTGACAAATTATGTCTCTTTTCTCTCCTTTTAAGATACTACGCATATCTTCAGCAAGCTCAAGCATTTTACTCGTTTCCATTCCATCAGATGATGACTGCAGTGCCCAACATGGAAACGATGGCTGAGCAGCCAACTCTAGAGGGCATTCCAGAGCCAAACATTGCTCAGGAGCCTCCAAAAGGTAGATTTACTGGGCTGTGGTAAGAGAGATAAAACAGAGGCAGTTGATTGGGAAAAAAATATTGCTCTTAAAATGCTTCTTTGGACATATTGGATTGCCTTTTCGTGGTGGCAATACTCTGAGGAAGTATTGATTAACTGTATTCTTTAAATAATGTGTTTTAACAGATAATTAGAAAGACAAGAAGTAAACCCAGGTGAATGTATTCAGGTTGTTCAGTCTCACACAATTATCTTGTTCCAGGAAAAGCAAAATTTTGTTTCAATAGAAAAATGCATAATTTTTAGCTGATGTCATGGGTTTTAATATTATGTTAGAGAAGGTGGGTTTTAAAAATTCTGAGTTCAGAATACATTTTTTTTAATTTCTGCAAGAGAAGTACATTAGAACACTGTTTATTTGAAATATTTTTGTTTAAATGGTTCTTTAGTGTGTTGCAGTAATCACAGGTAGGGAACTGGTTGTATACACTAAGAATCATTTGGTTTAGTGCAGGTTATTTAAACAAAATACAAACACTGCTGGAAAGTGTCCTGTACATGACACAAGTTTTGTACTCTATGTACTTGCATGTTGCCTTTCTTTTCCTCCCTTAGGCTTTTGTACACTTAGTTTTTGCAATAGCTGCGCCAAGGAGACATCTGTTGTTCTGTTACTGTGCCTACTCTTAGGACATAAAAAAAGCAGTGGTCTCTGCAGTGCCTAAATCCTGGTTCAGTAGCTAATACTCACACACAGAGTTTCTCCTTGCTGTAATATTTAGATACAGCTCAGAGCGCTGTGTACCAACTTATCAGCCAGTTCATGCAATGACATTGCTTGTTGAAATGCATCCTTTGATAACCTTTTTCTTTTGTTAAAGTTGTAATACATGGCCAGGTAAAACCATAGGAGGAAAACCTCCAGTTTAAAATAGTTGTGACTGCTCAATTCAGTCACGGTATTATTCATTTCAGTTAGAGTGCATCTCAAGTGCTGTGTAGTCAGTCTTTTGCAGTTTTAGCATTGGATAACATGGTGTCACTGGGACCACCCTGTTTGACTTGCAAGTATTTTTGGACGACTATGATCGTCTGTTATGAAGCTGTTCCCTAGTGTTGTTTTTTGCAAGAACTGTAAGTTGAGTAGGGGCTTCAAAGGTGGGGATGGAATATTTATTAAATGTCTGTGAAATTTACAGGAGCATATATGAAAGACAAAGATTTGGAGTCCAGCTATTGCTGTGATGAAAATAGTAAGATTTCTAGGATTATCCTCTGAAAGGCTGCCCTGGCATTGTTCATCTTCCATGACAGTGTCTGGTTGGTAGGTACCTGATCAGTGTGAGAGTTAGAAAAACATTATTCTGCTTCATTTAAAATACTCTGACTGCTCTGAGTTGGAGCATTATGTGGCATTACCTGTGGCATTATGCTGTCACATGAAAAACCTTCTAATTCAAGGGATGGGAAAGAAAATCTGTTTATGAGGCTCACCAAGTCTGGGCCCTTCTGTTCTCTTCATTGCAATTAGACTAGCGCTTGAGTACTGTTACTTAAAGCTTCCCTAAGCAGTTGCTGCAGTCATGCACTGGGAATTTCACATGGTGTTTGTTTTCCCTTTTGTTTACACAGCTTTCTTACAAGAACAGCCCCAAAAACGTTTGCAGACTTAGGGCAGTGTCTGGGTATCTACCATAGTATTTCTTATCTGAGGGAGATTTTCATCTATGAATTTTGAAAATAAGATGAAGTCTCAGTTTTAAAGTAATAGATTACTTTGTCTGTGTATCAGCTGATTGCTGCTAGATATGTTTTCATATTTTTCAAGTTGTGTTCTACAGCTTGACATTATTAATGAACATAGAGAGCAATCTCTGGGTGGTCATGTCATGGCTAGTACCTGTCCTGCTTGAATCTCTAAATTTTAAGAGTGAAAAGATGAAGAAGTTTCAAATGAGTGAACAGTGATGACTTCATGTTGGCATTTTGTAAATAAAAATGAATGTTTAGTGTCACTCAGATTGAGATCTTGCCGAGTACTGCCCTGGACAGTACCTGTTCTGGAAGCAGTATGTGAACGTATGTGAATGCAGCAGTGTGTGAATAGCTTATGTAATCCTTGAGCCCTTTTGCTTTTTATGTGTTGCTCCTGCAAAACCGAGATTCATCTGGTAATGGTTTGAATTAGTGAATTTTGAAGGTAAATTTATCTTTTTGTATCCATACATTTAGCTGAGTCTTTGACACTGCAACATTAGAAATGTACAAAAGGAATATTTGCTTTGTGTTTCAGAAGTTAAGAAAGGAGGAAGGAAAAGAAAAGCCAAAGCAACTGAGCCAAAGCAACCCAAAAAGCCTGCTGCTAAAAAAGAAAAAACAGCCAAATCAAAAGGCAAACAAGAAAAGATCACAGATACTTTTAAAGTCAAAAGGAAAGTGGACCGTTTTAATGGTGTATCTGAAGCTGAACTTCTGACCAAGACCTTGCCTGATATTTTGACCTTTGATCTGGACATTGTAATAGTAAGTAACTCAGAGTTACAAGATTACGTAGAAAAGTCTTGTACTTACACGTTATGATTTACATTCCTTCTGCTTACTTATCTATATTGCTTATATGGTAAGATCTTGCAAGATAAAGTATATAAACTGTTTCCTGTGTGTAGAGCTGCTTTGCATTTTCTGTTAAAAGCCAGAGTAACATAGTCCTAATTTCTGAGAAATCTAAGGTTTAGGTATGATACAGAGTCATGAGAGACTGTTACTCAATACTTGGTTTACTGGAAGCTCTGCACTCTGTGAGCTGCCCTTTTGACATTGCACAGCTAAATGAGGCACTGCTGTAAAATTGTCAGGTTTTTTAAATAATGATGGAAGGTGCCATTAACACAATTTTGTTTGTTGACGGTAACTTAGAATTGAATCAAGCATCCTTACTGTAACTTGATCAAATTGCTGACTAGCAAGCCATGTTCTCATTGTTCAAATGGACTGATATCTTTGTAGATTGGCATAAACCCTGGTCTGATGGCAGCTTACAAAGGACATCATTATCCGGGACCTGGAAACCATTTTTGTACGTTTTTGTTTTCCTTTCTTCTCTTAGAATTTGCAGAACTTTGTTAAAATTTGTGGTATTTTAATTAAACTGGTTTGGGTTTTGTTTTTCTCCTGATTTTCTTTTGTTTTAGTTTCAGAGAGGGATTTTGCTTTTAACCATCCAAGAGTGATTTAAATCCCATAAGTACTCCTGTCAAGTACTGTACCTAAAAAGGAGTAAAAGAGAAATAATCAGCTTTAGATGCGGGTTTAGAATTGTCATGTAAACATACTGTTACCAAATACCTTGTTGTTGTATTAGTGTGCAGCTTAAGGAATAAAAATTGAATCTCTAGTACTTCAGTTATCAAGGGTGAGTCAATAAACATCAATTTCTGATGTAAAATAAAACCACACACATTATCCAAAAAATGTATTTCATCAAGCCCTCTTCTGTTTGCATTTATTCATCTGTCTCTTCTTTAAAAGCTTTCTAAGTGATGCAAAAGCAAAGCCAATTGCCCTTTCCAGACACGTGCATCTGGCATACCTGATTCTCCAGGCAGATGTTTTCTCCTAAATATTTTTCCATTTTCAGTGGCATTTTCTGCAGTATGTTCTCATAAAGAAATATCCTACCTGAACTCTGAAATGCTCAGTTCTGCATGCAGGAGCTGTGGTGGTGGGAGGGAGCTCCAGCTGGGCTAATTGCAGCCCTGTGATTTTCCAGTCAAAACATTCCTGGTGCCCAGCCGGACCCAAAGCCAGGTTTGGGTATTTCTCCAACGTTCTGCAGCGTGGTCAGACTGATCACCTCCTTTACTGAGAAGCAGGCCAGCTATTCATGCTCTGGCAAATCCAGGTGTTTGTAACCTTCCCAAATCATTGGGAGCTACCTGGGGTGAGTTTGTGCTTAAGAGACTGGCACTGCACATCACCCAAACTTTATGTGCTAAATAATGTGAGATGTTAGCGGTTCTGTTAGAGGCCCAGTGCCAGGAGGAGCGATGGCAAGCTTGTAAAAGACATCTGACACATTGTATTTACCACATGCTTTCCCACAGAATCCATGTTGCTCACACTCCCTGCTTAAGGTAATCACAAAACCTAAAACTCTGTACTGAACTTTAGAATAAAAGACTGGTTTCCATACATGAGATCATGATGAGGAATTCCTGTTCCCTAGGGCTTTTCTGCTCTCTTGCAGTAGATAAAGTAATAATCATTATTTTAAACTTTTCTAGATAGGGCAATAGTCTTCCCAAATTAACTGATGCTTTGTTAAAATAGATTCTTCCTTTAGCATTCCAGTATTCTGACAGTTGAGTTTTTTCGTTGTGCTTTCTTTTTCTTAGAAATAGGAAAATATGTATCTCTCTCCTGACTTCACAGGGAAGTGTCTGTTCATGTCTGGTCTAAGTAATGAACAGCTGAACCATATGGATGACCACACTTTGCCGCATAAATATGGGATTGGATTTACAAACATGGTTGAAAGGACAACACCTGGAAGCAAAGACCTCACCAGGTAGGGCAGCAAGCGGGAATGTATCATGCTTGTTAATGAACTAATAGTTGTGATTATAATTTTGAGTACCTTCTCTTTTAGCAAAGAGATTCGGGAAGGAGGGCGAATTCTGATGCAGAAGCTACAAAAGTATAAACCTCGTATAGCAGCTTTCAATGGAAAATGTGAGAACCTCGACTTTTAAATGAATCTCTTCTGTCAATAGCTTTTTGGTTTTTTTTCTTCCCACTTATCCTATCTTCTTTTTATTTTAGGTATTTATGAAATTTTTAGTAAAGAAGTTTTTGGAATTAAAGTTAAGAACTTGGAATTTGGACTGCAGCCACACAAAGTGCCAGATACAGAAACTGTGAGTATTGAGACTAAGAAACAAAACCAGGGCACTCCATTTAAAAACTAACAAAACCTCAGGACATGCATACACTTCTGATAATGAACCAAGTGCATTCTGATGATGACCAAAGTACAAGAGATGTGAAAGGCTTTTACCTAAATAGAGAGAGGGGAATAGTGCAATTTTCGGACACATCTTTCATGCAGCTTCTTCAGACTTGCAGATTTTCTTTGGGAAACTGCGTATTATGATTTGGTTAGTGCATTCTCTGAGAACTGTCTAAAATACAAATAATACATGCATGCCTTTGTGATAACTTTCATCTGATTCCCTGTGTCCAATTCCCTGCATATTTGTATGACTGAACTTTAATACTGAACATGACCATGGTGGTGGTAGTGCCACCGTGGGGCAGAAAGAACAACAAGTCCATCACTTTTACACCCAACCACTACAGCATTACAGGAGCTGGGCATGCCCAAGCACTGCCATCAGACTGGACCTCCTTTAGCTGATTTGTAGTTTGAAGTTCAGTTGGATGCTGAAGATAAAACGAACAGTTTGATGAAAAGTGCATTAGTCACAGACATCTAGTGCTGGAAAGTATCTCAGTAGACCAGCTATTTATCATCAGAAATAGGTTTGTTTAACATGTTCTTATAAACAGTTAAGGTAAGGGCAATTACATTACCTGCCAAGGTAGCTTATTCTAAAGCTTCATTATCTTGTCAGTTCAAAAGTTTGGATTGTTTTTCTTCTTATTTCTGTCCCAAATTGTTAGTGCTGCAAGTTTAAGCTGTCTTTCTCTAAAGGTGAAGTGTTGCCTTTAGAGCCTGAAGAACTGTTGGCGATAAAGTGCTTGCTTGCTTAAGTAGCTCTTAAAGCCTTCTGCAGGAGATGTTTTTGTAAGAAAGATAAATAATCCCCCATACTGGTACTTGTTCATAAATACTGCATGGCAATAAAAGGATTGAATACGGTTTGGTTTTGCTCAGCTAACTTGATGTCTTTAGTTGAGGCTGTTGGCAGAGGCAGAGACACTTGAGTTGGCTCCAGCCATACCGACTAACTGCAGTTTCACAGCCTGGCATGTGTGCTGTGGATGCACTTGGCCAAAAAGCCAAGCTAATTAACCCGTGGTGCCTCCCCCACTGGTGTGGGCTGTTTGCATGCTGCCACATACTCCTCTGTGCACTGTCTGGCTCAGGGCTCTGCTTGCTCAGGGAGCTCTGGAGTGGGCTCCACTCTCTGGCACACACTGTAAATTGTACTTCTTGTAGCACACACTGGTACTGCTTCTCCTGCAGCACATAAATAACTGGTGAAAATGGTCCTCACTTTGGCAGCTGATAATTGGCCCCTCTCTTCAGGGCAAGACAGCTGGCTGGACAAGAAAAATTAAAGACTCCTTTTAGCCCCTTCCACGACCACCTCTGGCATCAGTTGAAGTTTGTACAAAGGGTTAAAGCAGTGGGCTTAACTGTTAAGCTGTTCTCAATGCACTAAATATTAACTCATAGCTCAATAATGCTGTTTTTCTTGCTCCTTGTCTCCAGCTCTGCTACGTTATGCCATCGTCCAGTGCAAGGTGCGCTCAGTTTCCCCGGGCACAAGATAAAGTTCATTATTACATAAAGCTGAAAGACTTAAGGGACCAACTGAAAGGCATTGCACCAAACACTGACGTGCAGGAGGTGCAGTACACATTCGACTTGCAACTTGCACAAGGTACAGTGCTTATTTTGTTAACCCTGTATTAAAATGCAGTGTAGTGTACAAGACAACTTGAAGTTTCCCAAGCAAAAAAAAGAAATAAAGAATGTAGTGAGGGAAGAGAGCAGATGTGCCATCTTTCCTAAACTCTGTTGTGTAGAATTATGGATTCCACTCTCTTTTGAGTTTAGTGTAAATTCTGTAAGGGGAGCAGGGGATTATCTTGTAGAATTTGTGGCTGTTTTTCAAGTGTTTTCTGATAAACGTGCTCTATGATAATATTTGTTCTAAATATTAATACTTGAGGTCTTTTGTTTCTGCAGAGGATGCTAAGAAGATGGCTGTCAAAGAAGAAAAATACGACCCAGGCTATGAAGCAGCGTATGGAGGAGCTTACTGTGACCGTGCGCCGTATGACAGTGAGCAGTGCAGCTTCTCCTCCAATGGAACAGGTAAAGTGCAGCGCTCGGGGCGTTCGGGCTGTGAACCATTGCTGGGGACCAAGGGCTCAGGGCTGTCAGCTGCATTTTGAAAACGGGGTGATTTTTGTTTTGTTTCAGCGGGAAGCGATCCACAGTACTGCGAGGGGTCGTCCTTCGGTATCGTTCCTAATGGACAATGGATGACACAGTCCTTTGCAGAGCAGATCCCAGAGTTCAATGCCGGCGTGACACAGGAAGAGGAGGGAAGCAGCGTGTAGGAGCTGTTCCTTCTCAGCTATGCATCCATGCTGCAGTTTTAATGCAGTGACTAAGATTGGTACCTCGGTTCTCCAACTGAAGCATTTTAATAGTATTTTATCTCCCCTAGTTATTTTACTATAGTCCAAAGTAAGTGTGTGGTAGGCTGAAATCGATGAACTAGATAATTTTAAGGAACTGTTGAAGCTTTTTTTAAAAAAGTTAGCCCTTTTTTGTATATGAGTTTTATATTTAATGTATACCATTTCTTGCAGGTTTTGACAAATTGCTTTCTCATTTGTGAAGATTTCTTTGGGGCGTTAATTTTATTTCATGAATTGTAATGTAGTAGTAACAGCAGCAGTATACTTCTTACTGATGCCTCAATATTTGGATATCTCATAATCCTTTTATATCCAGAGGGGAAAATGGGAAGTGTACCCTTAACTTATGTGAAGCGATGTTTTTAATCATGCACAGTTAAGGAAACTGTGCTTTTTAAATCTGCCTTCTACCTTCTTTAAAAGTGCAGAAAGTTGCATTCTGCAGCTGTGAGTACTGAGTATCTTTTGGGTGGGAAGAGAGAGCTCTGTCTGTTTGGTGAGTGGACCATATTCGGGATTAAGGGAGTGAAGACATCATCTCAAGTCACAACACTGGGGAGGAAAATTTGTGTCATACAGGACAGAGCCTAAATATTCTAGCTGAGCTGTCTTAAGGTAAGATATCCCTACCACTCTATCTCTTTCCCTCTGAAATTCCAATGTAGGGAAACTGGAATTCCTTGAAAAAAACCCCAAAACAAACAATAGTGGTGGTTCTTCAACTCTGTGGCATTCAAACTGTCGTTACCTTCACGTGACCTTCAGCAGTAGACAACTCCTTTGAACAGATTACATGGCAGGGAATTGAAAGGCTGCATTCTCTGTAAAAATCATGTACAGCTACATTGTTTACATCATGTACAATTAGCACAGGGTGAAAAGAGCTTGCAATTTAGCAGGTTTGAACATTCCATTCTCTTCAATCTGTAGGACCTTAGAGGGTGGTCTCCTTATTCCTCTTACAAGCAAAAAATACTGAGGTAAATATAGGACAGCTGTTCTGTGAATAAGAAAGAAGTTGGCTGTAGAAACTACAGCTCTCTTCTGAGGAACTTGCCTAAATGACACACATTTTTGGCCAGTATTAGTTACTGAGAAAGAAACACGACTCCATCCTGGTGCCTAACCCTCGTCTTCTTTCCCTCCTTTATCATGTGAGAAAGAGATGAAGTAAAAGCAATAAGCTGATCAAAACACTACAGTTTTGATGATCTTATGACAGTTGGTGCTTCACATACTTGAAAAATGGATACAAACAGTATCTCCACACTCCACACGGACCAGAGAGTCCTATAGGGCGTGATTTATCCTTTCTTCACAGCCAGCAATGGTTGTCAATTGTGTGCAACTAGTTAGTGTAGGTTCTAATCCTGCTGTAACAGCTCTCACTGAGATCACACACTGTCAACCTGTTGTGAAGCAGGCATGATGTTTACAGTTTCTTCCCAAATTATGTGGCTTAATTCTGAGCGTCTTAAATCAAGAAAGTGTGCATTATGATTCTGATTGTGTTTATTAGCTTCAGCATAAAGCTATTCTGTATATTGTCAAAAGGCATAGGACTTGTCTGTTATTTAAAGTGTACTGTATCATGTATTGCTGTTTACATGGGTGTTTTCTTGCAGGTGCTCAAAGTATCTTGCATCAGGGATTTGTTACAATTCAATTATTTAATTTTCAACAAAATTGGAAGCATGGAATTAGCACTGCTGAGTATGTAGCACAGTAGGATGTAACTCCTGAAAGGCTATCCTCTTTGAGTGGAAGGGAAAGGTGTCTTCTTTAAAGGAGTCACAGGGTATGAAATATAGTTAAATGTACAATGACCGTTTCACTAAATACTGCAATTCTATGTGTCCTCCCTCAGAACTGGTGCTCTTTTTGTTACAGTAGTCCAGAAGTTCTTAATCTGTCTTAAATCTATCCATGTTTCACAATAAAATCAGGAATTGTACTGCTGTGTCTCAGGATGTACTTTTACATGTTGCTAGCAGGGGTCTAAGTGCACTACAGGATGTGTCATACACAGAAACACCCCAAAACAGAGTCACCACTCAACAAAACTCCACTCAGTAACAGTTCAGGCTCTTCAATGTGGGCCAGACAACTAAAGACACCTTGTGTGTAATACTACAGCTGTCTGCTGTGTAGGTCTTTCTACCAGAAGATATTTGAGTCTTATTTGTAAAGACCTTAAATTAAGTACACTGTCTGGCACTGTCAAGTAAACCTGGTTCCTCACCTTACGTGAAAGTCAGGATAATCTGAACTGTGTAATGGTCACTCCAGCCTCCCTCTCCAGCTCCAAGCAAACAAAAGTGAGGGTCAGTTATTCATAAATTTAACAAATATTTGGTTTCTAAAATCAGTTAATCATATGACTCTTATGCTGCATCTCAAACTATTACATGCATCCAATACACTACATTTTGCAGTATTTAAGTTGTTTCAGTATCAGCTATCAGGACGAGTTAATTTGAACTTCCCTGAAGGGTCAGGAATAAACCAGTTTTCCCAGAGATCAGTGTGGACACTGGGATAGTCCCAAGGTTTGTATCTCCCATTCCAGTGAAGTAGTTTAGCTTCTTGAAGAAATTGCTCTGAGTAACGGGCATCAGGACTCCAACCTGCATGGGTAGATTGAAAAAAAATTTTTAAAAAAACCCAGGTGTTAATAAAGGAAAACACAGTAGAGTGAGTTAAATTCAGGTGATTCTTTTTCAGAAGTCTTATTAGTATGGTTTCATCAGATAGTTTTATGATAGAGAAGCTTTTTTTTTTAGCTTGATGCCTCGATGCTGCATCAGCAAAAAAATTTCAGCAAGTTTCTTCTCTCAACACTTTTATCATCTTGGCATAGCTGGGATTAAAAACCAAATAAAATCTATTCATTTTACTACACCAGCTAAGACAAAATGTTTTTCCTAGGATAACTCACTCCCAAGTGAAAGGTAACTGCATCCTCCAGAATGCTGACAACAAATGCTGCCCAGCCTCCCATATTCTTCCACTGCTCCTAGAAAAAACTCTGATTTTTTTTCAGTCTCTGACTATATTCAGATCTTTCACATATTCTTTCATAGCTGATGGCAGTGTAGGTTAACTGGTCTTTAAACATGTAACTTTGCCCTTGGTATTTGGATCTTTTTCCTTTTTTCATCCAATTTCATCACTATTAAGGGTTTGGGTTTTTTGCAGGGATGCAACTATGTTGTTTGCTTGACCCGTTAGGATACTTGCATCTGACTCCCACATTCTGCCCTGCCCTGAAGAAAGCAGGACTCATGAGCCTTGGGGGAAGTGGGGATTATGTGCTGTGGATCTGAGGCAAAAAGTAATGCTTGATGTTAAGTAATGTAAGGTTCTTCATTGGGATCTTACAAACTGCTCCCTTTAGTTCCAACTTGCAAACAGAAGTTAAACTTACCAAGATGCCTTATGTGCCACATAGGATTAATAGAGGAATACTTTCCATGAAATACAATCAGCATTGGAGAGGTTGCCACGCCTCCCCCAAGGGTGCTGCTGTAGAGGTTTTCCCTGCAAAAGGAAAAATAAAAGTACGTTCAAAACCTCAAAGAGTCTTTAGCATAAAAGGCAGAAGATTAAAAGTAAGTATTCTTATATAAATAAAAATTCAAAATCATTTTGAACAGGCCAGTTTTCAGCAGACTCCTTCCTTATGCTATTAATTGATTGCATTTGCAACTCCAATCCCATGGAGTAAATTGTTGCTACCAAGAAAAAATGGGAGTCACACCCACCATGAAGCCAGTTTCTTCTATACACAGCCTGTAGTCCTCAATAATAACAAAGTTAACTGTAGTAAAAAAAGCTATTAAAGAAATCAAACATAATTTAGCCTGGTCTCTTAAGAAAATGCACATATTTCCATATTTTTCATTCCCTTTCTTTCCCTTTTCCCCTCCCCCAGGTTTTAGACCATAAATAAACCTCAGGATGGATTTTGTCAAAGCCTAGTTAGCATAAATTGTTATCTCAAGAAAATTAGTTTCCTGTGAATTTTGTGGTAAATCCAGGGTTAGATCCAGCCTAATCATGGAAAGGGGAGGCATTAGGAGCCAGGTATCTGTCCACATGTGCCGATGGCCCTGCTGACCAGCTGGCTTATGGGCAAAGCCACCCCACCTATGGGACACTGTGCCACCCACCTAGGCCAGTGGGGAGGAAACCTGGGAAGCACAGAGAGATGCTGAAAGGCCACAGAACAAAAAAATCATAACCTCCCCTCAAAAGTGAGCTTCAATTGATAAGCAATTTTTTTTCACTGCCATTTCAAAATCCAGCTAAAAGGAGTATGATTGTTTCACTGTGTAACGACTTATTCATGGTCAATAACAAAAAGATATCTTTCATGTCACTTTTCCTTCATCTAGAGAAAAGGAAGTCTTTTCTACTGTTTTTTGGTTTTTTTTTTTAAAGATGGTGTCCAATTACAGTTTGGCTGATGCTACAATAGGAGAGTCCCCATGCAAACAAGGAAAGATTTCTCCTTCTTTCAGCCTCAGGAAGGGAAGATCATTAAGTGGCTTGATCCCAAGTGAAGTTGGTCACCCAAAATGAGAACCACATGTTCTCAGTGTTCCGCAGGATTATGTGTGGTTTGTCATTAAACACAAGACTGAAATTCCAGGTGGTCATTTCCTGGTGCAAAATTGGTCAGATTTAAACAGATGGAAATGCTGGAACAGTAGTTAAAAGAAAGACTGACTGGAGTTAAAAAAAACTTTTAAGAGCTTTTAAACAGAAAATAAAACTGTAAACCAAGTCTGGAAAGTGCAAAGCTAGATCTCTACACGTACTCTACATTTCTTTGCATCCACTTTTCCAACTGCTTCGTAATCCGCTGATGTTTCCATTCAGTCATGTTAGCAACAATTACTCCAGGATTAAAGGAGCAGGTGCTGGGGCTGATGCCAAGATCTCTGATAGCTTGCTTTCTGTAGTCCAGGAATCCCATGTACGTGTTCTAAGAAATAAAAAAAGTATGTTTATTCCCTATGAATCTTTAAAGATGTGTACATCCACCTCTCTGTCACTGAGAGGGAGACTAAACATGCACTCCCAAAGCTGGATTTCTAGATAGTGGTTATGTGTCATGATTTCCATATGACACAAGGCTGAAAGGCAGCATACTTCCAGACACTAAATTACTTTTTCCACAGTATGGTACAGTGGAAGTTCTATAGGGCTCTTCCCTCACCACATCTTTGTTTTTCAGAAGCTCACACTAAATATGTAGCATCACACTTGTACAGCTGTAATAGTAGAGGGATGCACTGACAGTTCTGGGGAACTCAGCCCAGGAATTAGCCTTTAAATTGCTTTCCTAGGTTTCCTTCCTAATGTGACTAATACAAATATCACATATTCTGTCTTCATTAGATGTTCTATAAATGCTCATAGTCTACTGATAGCAAAATACCAAAAGTAATTTAGTAGAATCCAAAGAACAAGAGATATTTAAATTAATACAGGAAACAACTCTGCATAGCACTACAGAGGTACTCCAAGAAGTTCTTAATTACCAGTAAAATTATTACAAAACTAAATATCTATATATATAACTTTCACTTTGGGGAACACATATGAAATCATCTTACACTTATGGGTAAAAAAAATTCATTATTAGAATTGCAGAATGGCATCTTACCTGCATCCCTACACTTCGAATCATTTCATGTGTAGAAGGCAGATCACAATCATCTGAAAAAGCTGCAGCATGTCCAGGAGCCAGCTTAGTATCATAGAGCTCCTGGATGTCACCTGATTACAGAAGGGTCAAAAGCATAAGACAACATCTATTGCAGTGCTACAGAGTTGATAGGATAACATCTGTTCTCATATATGTTACTTATAAACACACCAGTTTTCAGGGATAGCCCAGATATTGATGAAGGCTGAATTTTATAATATGGGACAATTCTCACATTTAAGTCCTGTACCTCTAAGGTCTAGCTTTAAATATTATCACTGGTATTCCATACTTTCATATTCTGGTTTGAATGTCCAAAATCACCTACAGCAGAAGCTGATTACACTGTTAAGAAGCCTGGTTACAAACTTCTGCAATCACAGAGCTTGTCTTTGGAGAGGGAGAGCACAGGCAGATTTTCTGATCCTCTTCAAGTCCCAGGAAGGCACCACTTCAATCTCCTTCACAGATCATGTTTTTCCTGGTATTTTTGCACTTATACCTCCTTGTAAGATAACTGGGTTCTCAGCAATGGCTAGTAGAAATGTGCCTGTCACTCTTGACCATCCCTGCTGGCTTCACAGACCATCCAGCTCCTTCCTGCTGGAGGGGAATAAAGTAATGCCTGGCACCTCCCCCATCACCCGACTGGCAGGTACCCACAATGTGCCAGAACAGTTTCAGGGCAGGTGGGAAGCACAGCACTGCTACAGCAATCGAGTGAGCCTGCATCCAAACCCTACAGACACCAGCTCTGCTGCTGGGCAGGGGCTGGTCACTGCTAAGATGAATTATCTTGGAAGGCCACATATGTCCCAGTAGCCTGAGATGAGCTCATTAAAAGTAACCAAAAACATTCCACATACTACCGACACTGGAACTAGTATTTCTGAAATAAACAGAGATTATGTATTTGTTTGAACTCACCAGGTGGTTGGAAACTCATGTCCCACCAAAAATAGAATTTGAATTAGTAGGACACTTAATTGTTGAAGATCAATATGCCTTGCTAAGCGTTTTCTCATGATTCTAAACAGCTGCTGCTTTTCTCTTGAGAAGCAAAAACAAGTAAAAAAAAAAAAAATCAAAAGCAAAGAATTCTGGGCTGACACCCCAAGTCCAATATGTTTCATTCTTACTGCTCTGCTGAAAGCAACAAGCAACAAATGAATGATCCCAAAGTTCAGCCCCATTCTCTGCCTCTCCCATGAGAAGTCTCATTCACTCCCATTGCAGAGACATCTGACAGAGAGCACAGTCTCAAATTACAGCTAAGATACAGGGAGTAGCTGCCTGGACAGGCTCTCTTCCTCCACCTCACTCCCACATGTCCATCTTTATTCCCCTCTTGTGGGCCCTAAAATTGCGTGGCCCGAGAGTGAACAAAACAGGCTTGCTGAAACAAAGGGGAGAAAAAGACTTAAAAAAAAAAAAAAAAAAAAAAAAAAAAAGAGTTTGATTTCTTCTTTTTTTATTTTTTGTACTGCTAGTTTTCTGCCAGGTCAACCCGCTGAATCAGATTCTTCTGCAGCTGCACAACTGCAGATACGACATAAGCAACAGGATCTGCCGGGGGACAGGAGAGGCCACTTGGTCAGCAGCAGCCAACCATGAGCTGTAATGAGAAACTGCACCCTTATCCTGCAGCTCCACAAACACCATCAGCTGACATAAACTGACACCTCTAGTGAAAGAGAAAGCCCTACCTCCCCTCCTCCCCCAGCCAGGCTGCCTTGACCGCAACAAGGTGTTAATTAAGGCCAAAAGTAATCGCGTTTCTGGTGAACCCCTGTGCGGGTACAGGGTGGGGCACAGGGGAAGTGGTGGGCTCAGTTTGAACCTATGGAGTCTAAATGAAGACTTGCAGAACCTTTCAAAGAGTTAAATATTGCTGTTGCCCATTGATAACAGAAGAACAAAACTAAGAAACAGAGGTAGTTCACAGGAAGCACCCATGTTGAAGAACAGTGATACAAAGTCTATAGCAAATTAAAGCAAGAAAGGCAGAGCGGATTAGTTGTTTTTTATAAAGCAACAAATAGCGACACCTTTAAGTGCAGATGTTCTGAAATCTGCCTCTCAAGAGACAAAATTAGAAAAAAAGGTGTAGGAAAGCAGTGGAGAATTATACTTTCGTCATATGTAAATTCAGTGGTCTTAATGCTCTTACAGCAAAGACTAATTTAGGCCAAAAAATTCATTGTAGTTATACTCAGTCCTTTCCAAAAAAATTTTTATTGGAATATTCCTTCAACATTTAACAAGAACAGCTAAAATGGTTTTGTTGCCCTTGTGGCCTGGCTAGGATAGATAGAGTTCATTTTCTTCACAGCAGCTCATATGGTGCTGAGGTTTAGATTTTTAGCACACTCATGTTCTGGCTTTTGCTGAGCAGCGGTTGCACAGCATCAAGGCCTTCCCTGTTCCTCCCAGTGAATAGATTGGTGGGTGCACAAGAGGCCAGGAGGGGACACAGCTGGGCAGATGATCTGAACTGCCTTAAGAGCTATTCCGTGCCACATAATGTCATGCTCAGCAAGAAAAGGGGAAAGAGGGGGTCTAGGGTGGGTAAAGAGAGATGAGGTGTAGGTAGCCAGCTCGTGCTTGGGAACTGGCTGGGCATGGACCTGCCCATCTAAGGGGTTTAGTTTTCTTCTATTCTCTCTTATTCCACTTATCCTTTGCTTATTAAACAATTATTTGTTTGATTGTTTTCTCTTGACTCTTTTCTCTTTCTCCATCCCACTGGGGGTGGGGGGCAAATGAGTGAGCAGCTGGTGGTGCTCAGCTGCCCACCAGGGTTAAAGCACAACACCCTGATTAAAAACTGCTATAAAATAACAAGAAAACATGATAAAACAGGGAGAACAACAATTCTAATCAGAAAAAAAAAAAAAAAAACTACTGGGAAACAGAACATAAAAACCCCACTGTAAATACTTTATAAAAACTTTTAACAATACACTTTAAAAAATTAGTTGTTCTTCTAATTAGATTAATGATAAGGAAAAAAAATTTTTTTCAGGATTGGAATATCTAACTGCTCCCATTTGTTTAGGAACTCTGAGATCTTTGATCATGACTCTGCAAATTGCTTTGGATTCTGAAGATGCTCAAATCATTTTGAGTGTTTGGAATTTCAATCCTCTTATTTGAGTAAACTCCTTTTGCTCTCAAGAACAGCAGTTCTGGATAAGGAATTGGTAGCATTTGGGGCAATTGAAATATTAGCAGGAAATGCATGTCATGTACTTAATAAATATCGCAGCACCTGAGTGAAATCCATTGTATCTTTCAGGAATTGTCAGAATCAATTGCAATTAAACCTTCATAAAATTTTGATCACAATTATTCAAAACATATGCAGATAAGGTCTTCCACAGACTTTCATTTAGATATATAGATTATTTGTAGTTCCCCTAAGATCAATACTCCCAGCAGCTGCCTTAGTTTCCATTATATCTCATCTTTCCAAATGACTGTAAAAGCTGCAATAACTTTAATTTTAATTCTGCTAGAAACTGCTTTTTAGATGACAACTTACCTTGAACAATAACATCATCATCCAAATATATTACTTTCTCATGTTTCTGGATAAGCAAAGGAAGATAAAATCGAACGAAGTTCAGCTATTAAACAGGAAAAAAAGAAGGTAAAGACTAAATGGTAAAGCTGTTTAATGACGTAGTCTCACACTTCTGTCTCTATTAACAACCAGTTTTAATATTTCTTAACTGAGCACTAGCCAGTGATCATTTGCTTCCTTCCCCCCAGCTTTACTAGTATCCAGAATCCATTACTATTATTATTATTATCATAGTTATCATTATTATCAATCCATATTTATTTGCCATGGCCCAAAACAAACAGCCCAAAACAGTTGTTTCTTCACACAATCACAGAATCCTTTAGCTTTCTGCTATTTTCAGCTCAAGGGATTTTCTGATCTAGGTGTTATCTGTTTAACTACGAACTTCAGTTCTAACTGAATCCCTCTACATTTGTACATCCACAGGACCTTTCAGCAAAGAATTCTAGAGACGTAGTACTCATTGCATGAAAAGTGTGCAACATCTCTTGTTTGTGCTGACTGTGACTCCAGTTAACTTAATCTTATGGCCGCTAGTTCTTACATGGGAAGAGAGTGAGCAACCATCCCCCACTCAGCCCTTCACACCACTCCATTCTCTAGACTGCTACTGTTTTCATGCTAATAAAAGTCCAGCTATTTCCAGACTGAACAGTTTTAACCCGCTGATTCCCTGTATGAAATCTTTTCCATGTATTAGAAATGTCAAAAGCTCAGAGCAGGGCAGCATGAACAAACATTCCGGACAGACCCAAACATTTTCTGATGGTGCTACATCTATTTCAGTTAAGGGGACAAAGACTGCACATAGTACTTAAGGATGAGAGAAAACTATGGATTTGCACTGTGTCAAACTGATGTTCTCTACTTTGATCCTTACTCTTTTCCTAATATTTTTTAACATCTAATTTGCCTTTTGTGACAGCCAGTAATTTAGATTAGTCATTAGACTCTGAATTAACCCTGGACACAAGCAGAAGGCAACCAACTCAGCATCATGGAGGCACAGTGAACACTATCACATCTACCCTCCAATAAATAGTGTATATACTGTCAAAGATACAACACATTCAATTTACCAAATTTATGCCATCATATAATAAGGTCCCAGCAAGACAGACAAGTTGCAAGGAGCTTTTAATAGGGCATTTCTCCTTCTTAAGTCAGGGTGTAGCATTTGGATCTGATTTGCCTTCTCTGACTTACTCCCTCACATGTAATAGAACAGATCCAGGACATTTTAATGCCTGTAATAGGTGAAGAAAACCCAAAATTTCTTATGTGGTGTTCATTTACTCACAGGCTGCAGTAGCTCAGGACGCGATGCATCTTGTCTGATTTTTCCTTTTAGTACCATAGGGTTGAATTCCACAACCTTAAATTTTATTTCTTTCAGTTTAGAATTTTCAATCCATTTTCTGTGATTAAAAAAGAAGTGGTAGAAGAAATACTGAGTGTGTGGCAAGTACTTCCACTACGAAATTCACAGACTCTTAGGAAAATAAGAAGGCTTGAAAGCTCACTCATCTATTCTATCCCAACACAGAATCACTTACGTCTACAGCCACTGCACACAGATATTTGTTTAAAACAAAACACAAAAAACCCACACAAAACCCCCAACAAAACACACACCCAACAGCACTGTCAAAAGAGTTCATATGTTGCCCAAACAACCCATCTTTCACCATCACTAGCAGTAAGTGCTATTTTTCTAAGATTTCTTGCTATAATTAAAGATCATTATTTCTTATCTGCCATGCTTTTAAAGTAGAGGTTAGTTTTCTCCCTTTTACAGTTTTACATCCTTCCAGATGACTGCCACATCACCTCCTAATTATAATTACTCTAGACTAATATTTTCATTATTTTGTCAGACTTCTTATCACAACTATTTATTTTCTCCTCTGACCTCTCTTCTAAACCCTTCCTGAAGGCACCTTAAACTAACCATGCTTTTTTGATGCCTTAATAATGTCTGCAAGATTGAAAAAAGTTTCCTCACATCTCCTCTGGTTGACATATATGTCAACACGTATATCCACACATGCATGCCTTCTGTTTTTTGAATCAGTGTGGTCAGTTATCAGTCATAATTCTGCAGCTTTCCAAATGAGTGTTACTGAACCTCTGCTTCACTCTGAGCCAATACAATCAGCTATTCCCACCACCATTACCTTGTCATTCCCTCTGCTGATTCTAATCATACTTTACAGTTAATTTTTCCAGTTCATCATGAATAATTTGTTTTCAGCTCTTGTCCTCAATAAATTTACTGCTTCATGCCAACTGCAGATTCATAAAGAACATTCTCTGCTCTGTTATCTAGGTTGCTGATGAATTAAATGTGAAAAGCTCCCTGTGGGACCCCACTCATTACATTTTTTCAGTTTGACACCAACTGTAGCACACAGGCAGTAGCCAGAAGTGAGGCCTGCTAAGAAATCTGCTTTAGTTTTGATTCACACCTTCCTCCTCTTTAAGACAATGTTTGCACATTTTAACACCGAAACATGCTTTCCTTACAAGCCTTTGGGGACTCTTTTTATAACCTTTCATTCATCCTCTTAGATGAAGTTAGTTTTAAACAGTTCTGAAGCTTAAGACAGATGAGAGGTAAGTGCAGTGCCACAATGTGGGATTGTGATGAGTAGGAAGGAATGTGTAAGCTTACTAAAGACCCTTCTGCACCCTATCTACAAAAAACGGAGAAGGACAGGTCTGGGCATGGTATAGCTATTTCACAACCTTTTACATCAGTCAGTGGCTTCCTACATGTACAGAATCCTGAGGGTTGCTTTCAATAGCACTACTTAAATAAAAGGGAGAAACGTTTCCCTGAAAGGTCCTCCAAAGTCTATCCCTGTGCTAGGGAGAACAACCACCTGGTCCTAACTTGAGCATGAACCAAAGAAAGGCTGGTATATACCGAATATGTGGGATGGTTGTCTTCAGCCCAACTATGTAGAACAAAACACTGGCCTCTGTGTTGCTGTGGATGCTACTGATGGCTGCTACAGCTGCACCCATCCTGCCCGCAGCAGCGCAGATCACCACTGGGATTTCTTCTTCCGTTTCCTCAGGACTCTCCAAATCAACTACAAGAAACAAATCCGTTTTACGTCAGACCTGGGTCCCAGGAATGAATAAGCACTTCCATGAGCAGTGGAATCATTTCACCATCACCCCATTTCCTTACCACATTCTATACAAATCCCCATCTGGCAAGGCACACAGCATGAGCTGTCACTAGTCCAGAACTGCATGCGGGTTGACTGGACTGTTGGATGCCTCCAAACAGAATATATAAGAGAGTTCTCAGCATCTTCTTCTCAGCAGGGACACAGTTCAGCCTGTCCTTCATGTCGCTGCTTATTCATATGAAACCTGAAGAGGTTTGAATACCTTTGAGACTTCTACTTCTCAGTTATATCTAGTACAAATTGAACAATAGGTTCCAAAATTATGAAAGGAAATAAGTGAGTCAAAAAGAGAGCAATTGCATGACCTCCACTTCTTTGGGAAGTTGGCTTAAAAGGAACAGTGCAAAAGTTTGTGCCAGCAGGAAGCTGCTAATGATAAAAGGGAAAAAGCCTCTAAATAATACTGAATCAGGTCACATTACTGACAAGGAAGACTTTTATCCCTAGCACTGGTTAACTTACAGAACTAAAATGGATATATTTATATTGGTTAAAACATAACCATTTAAGTCATAACAACCCCAACCAAAATATACTGAAAATAATTGGTTTATACCCAGAAAGAGTTGGGTTTTTTTAGGAACAGTGACTAAGCTATTTGTATTAACATTTAGTACTAGCTCAGCCATATCAACCCTATCAGGCTTGTGTCAATATACAGATTTCAGCTAAACTTCTGCTGAAAATGTCAAGATTTGATGGTCTATATGAAATCAATAAGCAGGCCAAGAACATTCCCAAAGAGGCAAGTCGTGATCGAAGTTTATTACGAGCTGACAGCTCTAATCTGTTCAGCACAAATAAGGATATACTCCACCTTCCATCTACATCTGTGACATCTGGATAAAAACGTGATTCAGAATGACAACTTTTAGTCATTACTACCAATCTCTTACTATTTTATCCAAGTAATTCAGAAGCAAGAAATTTTGCATCCCAGACCATATGGAATGGTGTGAGTAGCTCAGCTACTGCAGGACAAACAGGATTCAGTAAGATGAAAAGTGCTGCTCAGATCAAGACATCAGGAGTGTAAAATGAAACAGCAGTGCAAGTCACTTACCTGTTTCATTTTTTAATGCCGATGGCACTTGGTGAACTTTGTTATACAGAATGGCACACACAGTTAAGACAAGAAGTAACAGTAAGATCTGGTTAACTGAAACAAAAGGGAGAATGTATCAACAACTAGTATAAAAGTATAACACAATTCCCAGTTATCTGTTTAAAAAAAAAAATCCAATTTACAACCAGTACATATGATAACCTGTATTTTATGGGTTTATCAAATTCTTCTTTCTCATGTTTTTTGATCAAGCTAAAAATTTTATGTTAAAAACATAACTCTTTCCTGCTACAATAATTTCCATCTATCTCATTTTCATGGTTAATTTGTTCACTAAATCATAAGACTCACAATATATATGGGTTATCCATACTAGGAAATTCATATGTTTCTGAATTTTACCAGGAGTTTGGAACCTTTTTTCCTACCTAATTTGTTGTCTGCTTATTCTCACAGGACATCTTGAGTTAATTATATTTAGCTAGCCCTTTCTTTCTTTCATGCTTTCCTGATGAAACCTCATGCACAGGAGAATTTCTTTTCTCTGTTTCAGATCTTCAAGGTGTATTTGAGCAGAACTCAAAAAATTCTAGAAAAACAAACCCAGCATGCTACTGAAACCAGGTGTGTTTCAAAATATTTGAAAATGCGTATTTTGACAGGGTAATTTTAATTAGTAAAATCAAAACAAGGCATGCAATAGCAAAGACCAGACTGTGTATTCTGATTTACAGTTCCCACAAGTCTTGTACAAGATAAAGTCATTCAACACAAACCAACCATGTGCAGGGACCAGAAGAGTTCACAGAGTACAGCGGGGGAGGAATGCATTGCCATCAACAGTTACTTTGATGATGCAACTTCTTTGTTTCAGACAACTTTGTTACTTTTGCACTACCATAAAAGGTATTTAAGATGTACAAAAGAGCAAAGGGAGCAGGACTTTGAAGTCTTTTAATCAAAAGGGCCAACTGGCCACAGCTGGGCATGAGAATTCACTGAAATTGGTAAGCATATGCCACCAAACCTGCACTAATTTAAACCAGCTGAGGAAAAAGCCCACTGACAGCAGAGAAATTTTGGGTGCACAATCGAAGGCAAACAACAGCCCGCTTTCAGTCACTGACCTGGACAGCTGATGAGAACCCCAAACTTCTTGAGGGGACACACCTCAATTTTGAGTATGAACAGCATTAATGTGCAGAGTTTATTAAAAAACAGTCAGGTTCAGTGCTCTAGGCACAACCCACATGGAACCAGCAGCTACCTGCACTACTGAAATTTCAGAATCTCCAGTCTCATGCATGCAGTAATTTTAAATTGATGGGATGTATCCTTGTACTTATCCCACTTGGTTAACAGGAAAAGACTTATTTGTACTTAGTTAAGTACAATTTAGGAAAACTAGAACTATAAATTTGCATGCAACTGTGAGGACAGTTGCATGAGAAATTGTATTTGACATTTCTGTGCTTTTTAAAAAATATACGTTATAAATGTTTTTAATCTCTCTTACTTTTCTTTAAAAGAGCCATGTGTCCGGTTGGATGAGAACTGTGATCTGTGGTAAAATAAAACAAACAACAACAACAACAACAAAAGTTAAAAGAGGAAAAAAAAAAAAAAAAGAGAAAAATCATTCATGCCAGAAGTGAATACTAGTTAGTTATTTCAGGAACAAGGTTTTGAATTATCCAACTTTACTGCTGGACTGGTAAAAGTAAAACTGCATTTGATCTCTGTAAATACGTTGCTTTTTTTAAACAAATAACTAGTATTCTGGGCTAGAAATACTTCATATTTTAATTTAAGAACTAGCAGGTTGTAAAAAACATTTTAACAAATTCCATCTGATCACCTACATCAGCAATAACTAATATTTTTAATGCAGTTTAAAATAATGAGCAAAGAAGCATTAAATTACCCACTGATGGAATTTATAAATACATTTATCTCTGATTTCACCTAAAACATAGTAACCGTCACAAATACTGATCTCTTGCTGGAGTATGCTCACAAACATACAGGAATCTTATCTTGGAGTAGTGTCTTTCAGACTTGCAGAAAATTTCAGAGCAATAATAAAAATATTTGCTAGGAGCAGTATCCTTCCACAAACAGTAAGGAGGGAGTATGTGTAATGTACCCTAAAACTGTACTTCTAAGCCAGGCCCAAGAGTAGCCATGATCTTATGCCTGAGAGGACAGAACATAAACCCTAAAATACAGGATTATGGGAAATACAACATTCGTTTGAATTCTGGACCCAAAACTAATGTTTGTGAAAAAAAAAAAAAAAAACAACAACCAAACCACAAACCCAAGATAACAACAAAAAACAACAGTAAAAAGCAGCACCAGATGCTGGGGGGGAGGGAACAACACAACTGTGTGATCTAACCTTTATACTGTGTAGCTGGATATAGGACAGAAAGCAATTTTTCCAGTTACCACGCTTGCAATATAGGGACACATTACAGCGCAGATAAGGATAAATGGGGGTTTCTATGCCCACATAAAAATGAAATTCAGTCCAGCTCCTTGAGAAGACAGACAGAACAGCAGGAATTTTTGAAACCTGAGTCACAAAACTGACCACCTCTCATTGGTTAATGCTCAAGTTCAGGCAGCATCCTAAATTAGTCTCTACTTTGACCAACAAGTTAAATGGCAACAAAAATATGAAAAAAAATTGAAGATGTGGCTTTGTTTGCAAACTAATTATGTAGTTAGGTCCCAATAGAAGACTAATTTGCAGTGAGAAAGGAGTAATTCTGGAATTTTTTTTTCACATCTGCACTACTTATCTACATTCCAGCAGACCACTCTCTTCATGTGGCATTAATTTACACAGAGGAAATCGAGTTTATCTGTCGGAAAAAACACCACAGCTGAAAAAGCCCTTCTCTCACGCATTACACACAAGTATCATCTTCATATGCTCTTAAAAACTTTACTCATTTAGGTAAGCAGAGAGGCAACAGAACTCTACACTCTTGGAGTAACTTTTTAATCCCATTTAGCTGATCACAACCTCTCACTGATTTCCACAGAGCTGATCGCTATTTTTGAATTAGTATCTGTAACAATAGTCACAAACAGTCCCAATGATCACTGCAAGAGGAAAGTTGCATAGCTACAGCTTCATAATACCCTCAGAAATTATTAAACCCACACCAACTGAACCATGTTTTAAGCTTTAAAATCCAAACTCAGACAGACTCTCAAACAAGTTTGAGTTCTAGGACTACATCATTCCTATGCCTCAGAAACACCAACTGATTACCTGCTGAGTTTTAAGGAAAGAGAGGTATATTTGCTCCCCTGCAAATATTTACTGATTTTTCCTGCCTGCAGACATTATTTCCTGGAACCTGGCAGTCCCTAACTCAGCTGCCAAATCCCGTAACAAAACGAGGGGCTGCAGAAGGGAAAGCTCAGAAACAGTGACATTACTGCTCAGATATTTCCTGCTTAATTAGTCTTTTTACCTCTTCAAAGCAGCACAGTATTCGGGACTCCTCTCTCTTGAAGCGCTGAGGAGCTATTTACTTGGATCCTAGATAGCCCACAGCTGTGAGCACTCTTGCCAAAGCCTCCTTGACCACCATCCTCCTTTGAAGTCACCCGCACAAGGGCCTTGCAGGGCACAGAAACAGTTTTACGATTCAATTCCTTTTTCAGACTCTTCAAAGTTTACTTTGGAGTTGTGCTGGTTTTCTTTTCTTTCTCTGCTGCTGAGGAATAGCACAGAGTCCAGACGCCACACTGGAGGAATGAGAGCCCATAAACCACTTCCAGATGTGCAGAGCGATGATGCAGCCCCAGATTTGGCAAACTTGCCTCAGAGCTTCAGCTAGCAGATTGCAAACAAATCCCATAAGACAAAAAGTCTTAAAGGGGTGGGGGAAAGAGAAGGAAGCAAACCCTTCCAGAAGTTACTTCCAACAGTCTAGCTGCAAGTTAGGTTTCTAGTCATTATTTATAGTAAATGTGAACAGATAACCAGTGTGCAAGAGCCAAAATACAACATGCCAAAGTCAAACTGAAAGCCAAAGTTTTTCCAGTGTCTGTTGGCAGAGTTCTTGCAAGTCAAAAGCTAAGGGAAACCTGCAAAATTCAACTCTGAACATGCATTTTGACTTGAATCATCTCATTTCCAAATCTTTCAGCATTTAATCCACGGGTTTGGTTTAGAGTCAAAAGGATCTTAGATCAAGGTTAGCAGCACATGTTGATATCCTGCCTCCTAAGCTCTTCTGGAATGCTTTTGCTGTTTTATTTCTACAGCACTTCTTTTATTCACATTCTCTCCCTTCCTTCTAGGAATGACCCTTCCATATGATAAAATGTTGTTTTGTTACAAGATGTTCATGAATACTAAAAGGAATAATAATAATCACCTTCAACACTAAACTATTGTTCATATTTTTAGCACGAGGTAGTGAAGGTTTTAAAAATCTTACACATTTTATATAAAGATTGCTGTTCCATTTGCAGGAATTGAAAATATGGGGTTTCAACAGTATGTCTCAAACATGCCCAAACTGTGTCTGATTTTCTACAGAAATCCATCTTTTGCAGAGCTGCTTGAAGGAAAAATAAATGAAGAGTTAAACATATAGTTATGTGCTTTGTGCAGATGGCCACAACTATTAGTACCTTTTCCATACTCTGGTAATTAAGCTGTATCAAGCTTATGTTTTTCAAAATCCACTTGTTTTTTCACCTCCCTTCCATTTCTATGTGAATCTGAACAGATCTAAGCAGCGCAGAGCCGTGAGCCTGCAGAACTGGGATCAGATCCTTCACCTGACAGCAACCCCTGGATCACTGGCAACACAGTAGCACCTTCACTGAATCACAGAATCAATTAGATTGGAAAAGACCTCTGAGATCATCGAATCCAACCCGTGACCGAACACCACCGTGTCGACTAGACCATGGCACCGAGTGCCACCTCCAGGCTCTCCTTAAACACCTCCAGGGACCACGACTCCACCACCCCCCTGGGCAGCCCTTTCTAAGTCTAATCACCCTTTCTGCGAAGAAATTCCTCCTACTGTCCAGCCTAAACCTCCCCTGGCACAGTTTTAAGACTATACCTGGTATGTTAGAGAATACTGACAGCGCTCAATTATACATCTCGGCATAGCAATTTACCGTGTAGAGCTCGGTAAGGAGGCTATTTGTACCAGATACACCTTCTTTGGATTTTCCCTCAGCCTCACGCGTTTATATTCTCACACAACACCCTGCTCTCACAGGAAAGAGCAGCTTCTCTCCTGCAGAACGAGACCTTCGGATTCGCTCACATCGCCCGCCGTCAACTGTAGAATCGAAACCTTGGTTTCTAATCTCAACCCTCAGCGCTTAAACAGCAGCTCATCCCTTTTCTCACATGAACACCACCTCGCAAGCAGCAGCATTACGTCGCCAGTTAAAAAAAAAAAAAAAAAAAAAAAAAAAAGAATCTGCTACACGTTTCTGGGGGCTCAGAGGCAGAGCCGGGCGCTCGGGGCTGAAGGGCACACGCCACACCCGCGGTGCCCCGGGTGCGCTGCAGGCAGGGAGCGCGACCGCAAGGCTCCCGCTACAGCGCCGCCGAGCCCGGCAGGTCCGCAGGGGCAGGGGGGCCGTGCCCACAGAGGGCTGCGGCGGAGGCGGCCGCGGGGCGGGACACGGGCGGGCCGCGGACCCGCCGCCCTCACGTCAGCGCCCCCCCTTCCCCGCGGGCTGCCCCGGCCGCGCGGTGCGTTGTGGGAGCGGCGCTGAGATGGCGGCGGCCGCCGCCGGGCTGAGCTGGAGGCGGGTGTCCTCCTCCACGGGGCCGGTGCCGCGCTCCCGCCACGGCCACCGCGCGGTCGCCATCCGAGAGCTGCTCATCATCTTCGGCGGCGGCAACGAGGGCATCGCCGACGAGCTGCACGTCTACAACACGGGTGCGCGGGGCGGGGCCGGGCGGCGGGGCGGGCGGGGCGGGGGGGGGAGGCGGTGGCGGCGGCGGCGGGGCTGTCCCGGCTGTCCCGTCCCGGCTGTCCCGGCTCCGGCCGCCGGTGGCACCGAGCCCCTCACGGCGCCCGGGGTCGCTTCCCGAGCCTCCCGCGCTCTCCCGGCTCGGCCGAGCGGGCGGAGGGCGGGCTGAGGAGCTGCCTGGAGGCGAAATGGCGGGGCGGGAAATACGCCTGGGCCGTGGGGTCTTCCCCGGGATAGTGCGGCGCCCCGGCCGGTTAGTGGGCCCTTCTGGGGAAAAGGAACCTGGAAAATCCCTTGATGCGCCTGTTGTGCTTCCCCAGCCCCTGGCGCGGGGGTGCGGAGTCTCCGCTGGCAGGGCTCGGCTGAATGGCGGCGGGCGGGATTAGTCCCCGCCAGTGTCCGGATCCCCCTTCTTCCCTCTGGTGGCGGCAGCTCACGGGAGCTGAATAGGAATCTTGCTTGGAAAAGTGAACGTGCTGGCATTGGGAGCCTTTCCAGACAGGAAGCTGCCCGAGACCGATTTCGTTTGTGAAGGATTAGATGCCTAAATAGTTATTGTAGGGGATGCTGAATGAGGCTGGAAAAGCTGGAAGACTTACGTGTGATGTTAGAGCTTGGGCCGAGACCGGAGAGTTCAGTGACTGATCTGTGCTTCTCAATCTGCTAGTGTTGGCTCCCTGAGTTTTTCCAAGCAGATTTTTCCATGATATCTTAAAGATCTAACATTCTTAATCACGTTTTGGGGGGGAGGAGAAAAAAGATCTCGTAACCTTTCTGTTCTGACAAGTAATCTCCAAGAAAACTCTCAAACAGTACAGTTATGCTGTCTGTCAGAACCAAGGTTCAGATGGATACCTTTTGAGTGAGGCTTTTGGGTTTTTTTTCTGCCCAGATTTTCTGCTAAAGGTGTTTCTCCTTTATAGCAGTGAAAAAAAGGATCGTGACTCAGTTGTTCCGGTTCCTGGATGAGTGCTTGGCCCAAATTGACCTTTTTTTCTCTGGGGTTTAAGATACAGAGTTGTGACCCAAGCTGTCCCAGTGTGGGATGCCATCCATGGCTCTTGCTCTGCGTGTGATGACTTCCAAGGAGCTGGCACACAGTGACAGCATCTTAATCCCCTGCAGCAGCATTCACTGGAAGCTTCTAATTTCATACTTTTCCTCTCCGTGCTCATGAAAAAAGCTTAGGATAAAGAAGACAGTATCTCTTGTAATTCTTTAATTCCAGGGCAGTTTAAACACCATTATGCTGCCGCTGGATCAGACTGTCTCAGCTGCTGTTTCTTGCCTGTGTGCCCCTCCTCTCCCATGTATCAGTGCAGTGCTCCGTGGATATTAACACGGGTCCCAGTACAGTGTAATTAGTTTTTGAATGGGGCTATTAAGTCCAGGCACACTGCCATGCTGATGTAGCTCTAATAATTCTGTTTCTAGGGCTACTCCCTCTGAGTTAGCATAGTTATCTCTCTTCTGTGGAACTGCATTTGTGTTCCTCATTAGCTTCTATTCTTGGCAAGTCTCTTAAATTGCTGGGTGACCCTTCATAACTGATTTAGTTGCAGTGACCTCATGGGCTCATTCATAGATTGAGTAGCACTGGTTTGATACAGGTGTTTGCTTTTCTTTTTATTAAAAAAAGCCCTCAATTAAAACTTAGTGTTAGGCAAATAGCTCATTCACAGTTATCTACAGGTAAAAGGTAATGCTCTAAAAAGCAGAGATGTTTAAAAATACACTTTTTGGTGTTTTAAATGTTTTTTTTTTCTTCTTTTTTATTCTCTACTATAGTTACAAATCAATGGTTCCTTCCTGCTGTAAGGGGAGATATTCCTCCAGGCTGTGCAGCACATGGATTTGTTTGTGATGGTACCAGAATACTAGTTTTTGGAGGAATGGTTGAATATGGAAGATACAGTAATGATTTATATGAATTGCAGGTAGGAAATGTATGAAAATGTTTCAGATTTGAGGACTACTATATTTATCTGTTTATGAACAAACACGTTTTATTTTACCAATGCAGAAGAAAGTTAGATAAGCTTTGCTCTGCTTCAGGAAGAATAAACTTGAAATAGATTCTGAAGATGGAGAAAATCCAAATGCCATTGAAAAAGAGACTTCCATGTAGTCTAAATAAAGTATAAAATATTTGGTGTTTTATTTGTTGGCTCATATGTATCCCTTTTAACATATGTCCTGAGAAAAGCCCAGCATTCCCTTAAAAATAATTCAGAAAATATAAGACTGTTAATATTATCTGAATTCTATTTACTGTGAGTGACTATAAATGAAGATATTTCTGAATATGTTTTCTTGTCTTCAAGGCAAGTCGATGGCTCTGGAAAAAAGTAAAGCCTCAAGCTCCTTCCAATGGATCACCACCCTGTCCTCGACTTGGCCATAGCTTTTCTTTATATGGTAACAAGTGCTATTTGTTTGGTGGCCTGGCAAATGAAAGTGAAGATTCAAACAATAACGTTCCCAGGTATGCTGATTTGCTTTGAATTTAATGGCTTTACAGACAGATGACTAGATGTGACAGCTTTGAGGAGGGCTGTTCTGTATACCAGGTACTTGCAGATGGATTGTTTGTGCAGTGGACGGGTTAATGCGAAGAAGCCTAAATATTTCTTCTGCTGATCCCACAGTATATAACACTGACTGACAGCTCTGACACTTTTGTAGGCAAACTTGAGTAGACTTTGGTATTTTTCCTAGTATTTTGGGTGATGATTTCAAGAATGGCTTGTTTGTTAGAATTACTTGAATCAGCCAAGCCTCATGAGTCATTAGGGAATTCATGATGGATGTTTCCTCTATATTGCTGTGGAAAATAGTTATGAATTCATCTGGAAATTTGTTACAGTAGCAGCTGAAGTTGTTTTTTTTGCCAGCAAACAGTGCTCTAATGCTCCAGCTTTATATCCACGTTCCTCTGCAGTTCAGAGTGCTAAGATCCACTGAGCTATAACCTGCCAATTTTAAGCTCAGTAAACAAGGGGTATCTCATGTGAATGCCAAGATTCAAAGACAGTTATCTAAAAAATAACTTGCTGATAGGTTCAGCAACAAGTGACTAATTGTTTATGCCAACCTGAAGGCACAAGAAAAGAAACAGCTTCTTCTCACCTTTGTGGCCTTGGAGTTGCAGAAATTCATCTCTAATGTCTCTGGTCATCATGTATTTCTCACAACTTTGCAGTTTATTCCAAGTGTATACATGTGGAGTAATTTCTGCAAAGAATGATGTTTACCCCTGTTGAATGTTTCCTTCATGTAATACAGTGTAGCAAATATTATATGAGAGCATGTTTCCTTAGAGGCACCAAATTATAATTGTTCAAGTTTTTTATTTTAAATCCAGTTTTGGTACTGTCTACAATGCATCAAATGTTTTGAGAGTTTAAAACTCTACACTCTCCCAGGACAGAAGTGTATAGTATTCGGAAGGGGACAGGGTTTAAAGTGCACTTCTAATTGTGCTTGTAAGTGAACTTTTCATACTTTTGACAATAATACCCTAGATATTTAAATGATTTCTATGAACTGGAGCTGCAACATGGTTCTGGCGTTGTTGGCTGGAGTATTCCTGTGACCAAAGGAATCTTGCCATCTCCCCGAGAATCTCACACAGCCATCGTATACTGCAGAAAAGATGTGGGAAGTCCAAAGATGTATATTTTTGGAGGGATGTGTGGCTGTCGGCTTAATGATCTCTGGGAACTTGACATAGGTGAGTTGATTTGCCAGAAGTCAGTGCTTACTGGCTGAGAGGAAAAGTTACAGTATAGAATGGTTAATGGCATGATGGGGTGCGGATATGATTGAGTCTAACACCATAGTGTTAACCCCTTGTAATTTCTGGAATTAAGTAGATACAGCATTGCTTGCATATAGTAGCCTCACTGATTATGGGTGAGATTGTTTCTTTGGAGAGTTCTTTAGAGTGGTTATCACTATGATAACCAAGCTATAACCATAATGAAACCATACTGTATCTTTCTGATAAACTGATAAACAGTTTGTTAGTATTTCCTTGTATTCCTTCCTGTTTTTTAAAAGAACCTCTAGGGGCTTGTTATTGCGCTTCTTAAAGTTGCCATCTGAAAAAGATGAAGTTTTGTTTTGCTTAATCTTAGAGGCATGTACCCTCCTAAAATCCAGGGAGTGGAGAAATGTGCAGTAACAAGGTTTCTTTGAGGATTTTTATTCTTTTTCTTTTAGAAACCATGACTTGGTCAAGACCAGAAACCAAAGGGACAGTACCACTTCCTCGCAGTCTCCATACGGCCAATGTAATAGGAAACAAGTATGTCTGTTGTTAAAAGCTCAACTCTAGAAAGGTACACCTAGTAGGGGAATCATGACACTTACCCACTACTGCTCAGTATAAACCATCAGCCCTGTAGAGTACTTTGCTGCTATTTTAAGTACCGCTGTTAACTGAAGGGTATCAAACCGTCATTGTTTTCATCCAGCAGAACAATCTGCCCAGCCTTCAGGCAGCTTTCCAGGCTTCCTAAAGCACCTCTGTGCATTCTCGGGCAGTCTCACCTGGGCCTGAGCTGGCTCTGTCAGGAGTGAGCTCAAGTGCCTCTGTGTGTGTGACACAAATGAATTAGAGCTGAAAAAAAACTGCTCAAAGAGTAAAACTAGTTCTAGGCAAAACTATTCCACACTTTTTCCGTATTCTGTTCTTCATTACCCTGCTTCTTACCAGTGTGTTTGTTTTGGCAGATAGCATTGATAAAATGGATTTTTAAACATGGGTTTCAGTCAATGTTATATCAATTTACAAACTGATGTGAGGAGAAAGAGGCAAAGGAAGAAAAAATATGCAAGCTTTGTATGACTCAGTAGCTTAATTTTTTATTAAGTTAAGTTTGTTAAGTATTTTATTATTTACTTAACATGTTAGTAGCTTGTAGCCTGCATTATATTTTCAAATTTTGATATCTGACTTGGGTGCCGGTCTTCTTATTTTAGTTACTGAGAGGTCTGCAGTAAAGGATTGTAGAAATACTGTACAAATGTGTGATTTTCTGAGAGCTTTAGCAGTTTGGTGGTTTGTAAAAAGTGACAGTATTAACTTCTGTTTCTGAGAAGTTGTTTGAGGAGTTAGTGGGATTTTTTGTTTATTTGAGTTTTTTAATCAGTTAACTTACTCAAAAATTTCTGAAGGTAGAAGTCTGCAACAGTACTTTATAAAGAGAGTAGATACAAATAAAATTTGCTGTAAACCAGAACTGTAAAGCACTGGGAATTTTCTGTTTCGTCCTAGTTTGAGAGAGCACATGCAGCAGATCTGGATATTAATTGTCTTTTCTTTTTCCCTCTTCCCTCTTTTCCTGTATTTCAGAATGTATGTTTTTGGTGGCTGGGTTCCACAGTCAGCAGGAGGTGAAATTTCTGCTCATGATGGTGAATGGAAATGTACCGGTTCATTTTCTTACCTTAATTTGGGTTAGTGTTTCTACCTTTCTGGGAGTGGGCATTTTAAATGATACATTATTAACAGAGTAGAGTAACTGTTTTGAAGACCCTGAGAAAAGTTTAGGATACACAGCTATAATACTAGGGGACTGAAGAATTTGCTGGGTTTTTACATCTTTCTTGAGAAGTGATGTTTTAATAATTATTTTTCTTTGAAGATTCAGTAGGTTTGCTTCTGCAAATCTTTGTTAATACAACTTTAAGTAGTTTAAATACTCCTTCATTTATAGAAGAACACAAGAGACAGATTCTGAAATGAGGTTTTTCTAAACATGATAGTACTATCCCTGAATCCTCAACTTCTGATTTTTTATTTGACCTAGAGAGATAACCAGGGGTCACAAAATTCATCCTGTATTAATTGATTTTTTTCTTGCACACTAATTGGAAAGTGACCTTCTCTTTGTAATATTTCAGTTTTAAACGCAATTGTCTATAAAAACAGAAGTGATTTATTTTAATTTTTTTTCTGTGCAGTGAAGTGTACTAACATCTTTATTTCTTGTTTTGGAAAACATCTAGAAACTAAATTTTTCGAGTTTCGTTTACTAGATACCACAGAATGGATAGGTCTGATCTCAGATTGCCAGGAGGACAAAAGTAACTCGTTCCCAGGGCCAAGAGCAGGACACTGCGCCGTAGCGGTTGGCACTCGTCTGTATATCTGGAGTGGTAGAGATGGTTACAGAAAAGCTTGGAACAATCAAGTCTGCTGCAAAGATCTTTGGTACCTTGATACTGGTGAGTCAGAAATAAGAGACTTGTACTATGTTCCGTATTTTATTAACATCTGGGAAAGCTTGCATCGTGGATGATCAGAACATCTAAAGCTGTAGCAAATTCAAAGATTATTTAAATGTTAAAAAACATGCTTCAGTTTTGATTGTTCAAAGGCTACAGCTGTAACTTAAACTGAAAAAATTAGGAAGGCTTGTGTGGAGCCTCTGAAAGAACTTTGTGGCTAGATTCTGCTTTGCATCCCATAGTCAGTTGATACAAGGTGCTAAAGGGTGTTTTGTCTGAACTTTGTCTCAGAGTTTCTGACCTCTCCTTTTAGTGATCTTTTCTGGTACTATTTACTCCTTTCTACCAAACCCTTCCTTCTCTTGGGATCATTGCTGCTGCTGCTTCCTCATCTCTTGGACTGCAAAATGATACTATTGAATCTGAGAAAGAACCAAATTGTTCATGGGGATGAAGAGAATTCTGGAGCACTAATCACTCATTAGTTGCTGGATTAATGGCAGGACACTGAAGTGGAATTGGGGAAGAGGAAACTAGAGTGGAACTTTTGGGAGCGAGTTGTTGCCTATTGAAGTAGAAGTATGAAAGTTGTTATTGGAGATTGTGTAATATTTAGGAGATAGTGAGGTGGGGTGTTTTTTTGGTTTGGTTTGGTTTTTTCCTTTTTTATTTTTCCCTCAGAAGATCAGAAAATGAAAAAAAGTGGCAGGGGAGGGATGTGCTTGAGAGTGCAGCCTGGTCAAGGCAAGTGAGAGGAGCAGGCCAGTGGCATCAATCGTGTCGAGGCTTCAGCCTCTGCAGAAGAAGTTTGAAGGAAAGCTCACTTTAGTTACAGAGAGCATGCAAAAAGGAAGAAGGGTCTTCTGTGAATTCTGTTGAGGAATATGTAAAACTTTAGGGACCAAAGAGCTACCTGCAGCCTTTTGGGAAAACACAAAGATCTCTTATCTCTGTAATCCCTAAAATGATATAGCTCTAACCCAAAGACTTACTGACAGCAGAAGAGCCATTAAAAACAAAGCATGAAAACTTGAGCATTTTTTAGCGCTCTAACAGGACACTTTGTAATTCTCTGACTTGTCTTGCCACCTTTGGCAAGGGCTTCTTGTTGAATCTTGTATACCTTGTACATCAGTGAAAAAGGAGCTACTGATTTTACTCACACTGTATAGATATTTAATAAGCTGATAAAGGAGGGCCATTTCTAACACACCATCTGTGTTTTATTGGTTTCTTGTAGAGAAGCCTCTAGCACCATCACAGGTACAGCTGATTAGAGCTACAACTAACTCTTTTCAATTGAAATGGGATGAAGTTCCTACAGTTGAAGGATATCTTCTTCAGTTACATGCCGACTCACCAGTCCCACCAATGGCTGGAATTCCTGTTACTGGTGTTCCTGAGACATCAGTGCTGAGTTCACAAGGTAGTAAGTAGTCAGATCACATTATGCTAATGTTTGTGCACAGGCAGACTAGAGTATTGTATAAGTATTGGATATGAGTTTGTTTTTTAAAGAACCACTTTCTGGGAGAGAGAGACCGTATTCCTTTGGTTATTCCCAAAATGCCTGTATCGTAATTATGTAAAACTCACTTTACCTTGTTTCTGTTGGTTTTGGTCAGCTATCTGAATTATGAAGATATTTGTACAGTGTTGGGCATGATTTGAGAAAGGAAACCGTGAGAAAGGGATTTTATCTGACTGTTTGGCTATGCAGTTTTGTTTCAGAAAACAAGGTTTTACTTCAGGCAACTTTGGGTTTCCCTCTCCCTTACTGGAATAGATTCCAACCAACATAGTATTAAATTTTACATAACTGATGGGGATTTGTTTTTGTTTACCTGCCAGGTGGCTGTTCTCTACATCAAAGTCCACAACCATTGCCTAGCATCCCTTATCCAGAACTGAAGGTTGATCATCCCAGCCAAACAAATAATCTCATTCCTAATAATGTAAGTGTAAACTGAGAAATGCATGAGTGGCCAAGTAGTGTGGGAATCTAGAGGACTGCCAGAACTTTCTCAGTTTTAAAAGCATACTTTTGGGCCTTAGGAAAAAAAAAAAAACAAACCAAAAAAAAAGACACCCGCTGAAGTAGTTGTGCTTGTTTTGTTACGTAGCTTTTACTTTTATGATTGACAGACAGTCTCTCAAGTCCTCTTCTTGGCAGAAAGGAAACTGCAACTGTAGTGACTTCCAGAATGCTAACTTGGGAGCCTGATACCAGTAGAAATACTATTAATCCTTAAAATGTTGGGGAAATTAATGTGGAAAGCAAAAAGAATAAGGCGTATTCCTCCTTTGTTTGTGCTTTTATGCTAGTCTGCTTAGTTGTAGGTTCTTACTACAGATTAAACCCAATTATTATCTGTTCTCTTTGTACCGTTGTACATGTTCCACTGTTTTACCAATTCAACAGAAAGAGTGAGGACAAACGCTGGCTAAAGGATCAACATTTTTATAATTTTGCACCTTCTCTTAATTGAGTAAAGTCTTAGATCTGTATGGGATCCATAATGTATTCCTGGAGAAAACACATGTAGATATACTATATAAATTTCACCAACAGTAGAAGTATCTAAAGTATGTGCCAGGAAAGCAAAGGTTGAAAGCCCCTGTAATTGTGATTTTCCCCATCTCCTCAAGTCCCCCCCAGTGGACTAAATATGTGCATCAATGAATTTCCCTGTAATGACAAAAGAACGTGAGCTCACTGTCAGATAAAATTTAATATCTATTAGTATCTATCACATCCAAGTCAATTCAGAGTTTGAGTCTTTGTTTTATAATGGCTAAGATAAGGGGGATTGAGGGGTTGGTTTCTTGGCTTAATTTAGAGTACTAGGGAATTGCTGGAGGAGTTTAGTTTGTTGGTTATGACTAAGCATTTTCATGCCATGTTTGCAACTGAAATTTCTCAGCTTTGCAGTTAAACATTAACAAATGTGTTGTTTTGCTTAGGTCCAGGTTTCCCTTTCGTCCAACTCATTACTGAAAGTAGAAGGAAAAGAAAAGGTTGCAGCACCTGAAAACAAGATTACACAGGAGACTATGAAAAACCACACAGATGCTACAGGATTCAAAGAATCAAATGCCCCTTCTCTTTTGCCTGTTTGTACTTCAAGTAAGATGACTGTAGAATAAAAATTAATTGAAAAGTGAGAGTTAAAATTCATCTCATAAACTTAAAATAAGATTATTTGTCTTGTAATTTATTTTAGATTCCTTTGTAGTTTAAAAAAACACAACTCGTGTTAGTTATTACTGAACATATTTTTAGAAGATACAGGGAAAAATGAAATCCTAAATCGTTGGAAGTGTTGCAAGGGACATGAAATTCTCACTGTATTCAGTATTATGATAGCAAACATGTCGAAACATAAATAGCCATTTTTAACATTAAAAAAAAAAAAAAAAGGACAGATACATTTTACAACATTATGAACATTATGGTGATAGTAACTCCAGACTCCTTGACACTGTGTCTGTTAGCAGTGAAAAGCTATAATGTAAAATTCAGGCAGTGTGGAGATAAGCATGTTTCTCGGACTGTCAAGGAAATAGAATATGACAAGGCATGATGTAGGCATTTCACTGAAGCGCCTTAAGTTCAGTGTGGTAAATCCAGGCTCAGTCACCTGATCTGTTTATATTTGACTTTCATGTACTTTTGGGTTGTTGGATTTTCTTCACAGTGTAATGTAGGTGTCATGTAGAAATTTTGGTTCTTAGTGCTGAGTGAGAAACAAACTTCCACTTGATTGTTACAAATCTGTGATGTTGATTTGTGTGGATGCTTTATTTTAGTGCTTTTTTTCTCAAATTAGTCCTTTTGTAACAAAATAAATATAGAATAGCAAACTTAAAACAACTGTTTACATATATCTGTTTAGGACTGTGCAGACAGACTTTAGTTCAGTTATATACCTAAAGAAAGCATTGGTAATCAATATTATCAGATCTGTTCTAACCTAATTCTGAGCTAAACTCAGGCTTCATAGGAAACCAAAGCTATTAGATCAAGTTGAGATTTGTTATGTGTTATCAATATTGATTTCTGGTTGATATTTTCTCTTTTTAAGGTGCTCAGACATCAGCAAATGTAGGTGAATTACATGACTTGGACAAACAAACTGTAAATCCTGATGCCTCTGTATCCAGTACTATCTGCAGCACACAAACTATGGTAACCCAGCAGGCTGTTAAAACTGAATCATCAAGTACAAATGGGGCAGTTGTTAAAGATGAAACTTCACTAACAACATTCAATTCAAAATCTGAAGGTTTGAAATGTGTTTCACATACTGTATTTTGAGCCATATATATCTAAGGCCATCAGAGTTCCCCTAGTGTGGTGGGATTCCCATCTTGACTAGTACCCGGGATGTAGATAGGCTTTGGGCATTGAAGACTTTGTGCAGCCTGGATGATCTCTGCTATGATGTAAACATCTTTTAAAATCAGGATATTCCTTTTATACGTCTGTAAATCACTGTGTTTCCTGTCAGTGAGAAGTCCTTTAAAATCTTGGTTTAAGGTCCATTTTCTAAACAGCAGTGGTAGCCAGTTTTGGTGCCCATTGCACTTTTGCTTTCATTCGGTGATTGTGAGTCAGCAAAATACTAAAATAGTAACCTTGGATGATTTTGATTTTAAGCAATTGACCTCTCTAACAAATATGGCCAGTTATCATGGCTAGCTCACTGCTAGTCAAATGTGCTGGCCTCTTCATAAATCTGCTTGAAATATCCAAAATAAGCAGCAAAGCAGAAAATAAACATATGGGTAATTTTTCAAGTTTTATTTTTCACAAATATCAACAGGCTGTGCTTGTTATTGTTTTGATTGGTAACTAAAGAACTGTATTCTTGTATTGGTGTTGCATGGGTAGTGTAATTTTTGCCAAACAGTATTGTATTTTAAAAGCAAAACCCCAAAACATGAGTATAGAATAATACTATTCCCTTGTGTTGCTCGTGTGCTTAATGTTTTTTCTTTTTCTAATATTGCATTTTAAATTCAATGAATGCTCCGTTCCCATTTGTTAGGATTGTTACAGATTAACTGCTCATGTTCAGATTCAGATTGTATTGATGTCAGAAACAATGCAATCAAATCAAGATTTCACACTTAGGCTGTTCATACAGTGTCATCAGTTTGTGCCTCAATCTGGTATTTAGATTATTTGCTTGCAAATATTTTATATGGATTTCATAATTCTATCACTGTTTAGGATTTTCTGCCTTCTGTTTTTATTATCTGTAGCAGCCTCCAATGCCAGACTCTCAGAATTGTTCTGTGAATGTGACAGAAGCCAGAATTAGTTGTTTCTGTTATAAATAGAACTGCATGCAAAAGAAGTCTGAGACGAACTTGTGCAACAAATACTTGTAAATGGCTATTGAGGTCAACTTTCATACTCTGTCGATTTTGCATTAGATTTTCTGTATCACTTAAGCTTTTTAAATGTGTAACTTTCTGTTTTTAGCTGCTGAAACTGCTTATATCATGCCTTCAACAAGGGTCAGTACTGGACAGACAAATGATTCACACTCCTCTGTAAGTCTGAAAAAGTATAATCAAATTTCTGTCTCTATTGTTCTGTTGATTAGTTGTAAGGGCTCTTCTGTTTGCTTTTCTTTCAGAAATATAATTAAAGGAAATGTTTATTTAGGGCTTGAAGTGAATAATACAGGGGTAAATATTTCTGTTGTAAAACTAATTGCATTGTGTGGGTTTGATGTGAGTCTAAGTAGCAGTTGTGTAGTTGGGAGGAGATCCAAGTATGTGTTTCAGCTGTTGAATCATTTTTATTGACTGGCACAGTGGAATGGTCTCTCTGCTGCATGATGTGCAAATGTAAAATGTTTTTCTGTATGCACAGTTGAATTGAAAATGAAGTATGTATTAGATCAGACTATTGTTAGCTGCTGATCTATAGATTTGAAACGTTACTTAACTGACATCTTGATGTTTTTCCCTAGAGGAGATGGGGACTGGCTATGCAAGCTGTAAATACTGCCTGAAAAAGTAAATGCTTCCTATTTCACCTGCTTACAACTTAATACACAAAACCAAGGTGCCACTGTTGCCACCAAAAGCGAGGAACTAAGGATGGGGAGAAGCAGCTGCTACCTAAAGGGTTGGGGTGCTTTTGGCAAGAGCAGCTGCAGTTCCTGCCCCTTTTTCGTGGCCTGTCTGTGCTGGGCACACTGACTGTGCAAGTGCTCTCCCTGGTGTCTGGAGACAAGCAAGAAAGACAGTTTGTCTTTCTGGGTCAGTCAGGAACAGTTCACACGCCCTCCACCACCATCGCCCCACGCCGCAGCAGAGGCCTGTTCTCAGCTGCCGGCAAATTCAGCAGTGGCTGAGGGAGAGCATGTTTGGGGCTGAGGTACAGCTGAATCCCAGGGAGAGCTGCTGATGCTGGACCGCTCTGTGGAACTTCTTGACCTCTGAGCCAAATTAACTCGCAACTACATGCTGCTACAGACACCTAGTTCTACAGCTTTAAACTTCTTCCCCTGCCTGTTTAGAATACCGTGTTTGAGTCAATGTTTAAGAACCAGTTGGTTTTGAACACTATTTTAATAATATATGCATATCCATTTGAAGTATAAGAAAGTAACACTGGTACAAAAGGGGGTTGTCTCTCACATATACTAGAGTCTTAACACTTCTTTACATTACTCTGAAGTCTGGGTAATCCACATAACGTGTTCTTCAAATACTAGAAAACACCACAACGACCGACGGCACCAGTGAAAGCAAGAGACCGGCGGTGGTACGATGTTGGAATTTTTAAGAACAACAGTGCTGTGGTGAGCCAGTTCTACTTGCTGCCAGAGGAAACACTGAACATCTCTAATAAGGTACTTGCTGATTCTCTTCTGACATAACTTGCACGTAAAATATTTTGGGATCTGTTGCTATTGTTAATTATTTTCTTATTTCTAATCTTAAGAAAGAATTTTAAACTTAATAAACTTTCAAACCAGTAAAAATTCTTAAAAACTAAAGAAACCCACAACTTTTTTTAATATGTCACTTCAGTACAGCATTGAAATGTTTCAAAGTTTCTTCTCTGGTCCCAGAATTGTTGCCTAAAAATTCTTAAAGATACTAATAAGACATAGGCTAGACTGTTTAAAAAGACTAGATCTGGAACTGTAGTGGGTTTTGTATTAGATCTTTCTATCTTAATGTTTTTGTACATGTAAGTTGATATATGAAAATACATGTGAAACTTGCAAAAGTGTTGCAGTCTTGATGCCAAAAATGTAAATTAATGATGTCTTAGTGAACATGAAACAAAAGTCGTGTTTTGTTTTCGTGAGACAGAAGCAAAATAACAGGACCCTTTCTTTGAAAGTACTTCAATATAAATATTGTATATCTTAAAGAGCATAGTACATTTTACAGTGTTTACATTAGTTTTATTTCTTGTACATTATTCAGAAGGAAAACAGTTCCATTGTAAGTTTTAGTGATGGATGAATGCACATTTTAATCATGGAAGTGCAATGGCACATAATGTTTCAGAAACCTATTTGTTACTATCTTACAGAGCTTTTCTTTAAAAACATTTTGATTACCTACACATCAAATTGCAGCTCCAAACTAGAGGAATAACTTTTTGAAGTAAAAATATTTTTTAGGACAGAAGATTATGCTATCTAAATAATAAATTATGTCATTGTAAATGCTACTTTGCTTTTACTTGCCTGAGTAAAAATAGCCACAAGATGCAGTTTATTTTAAACGACTTTAAAAATGGGGTATTTTTTTGGTTTAGAGATGTATTCTCTCACATTGCATCTTAGATCACCTGTTTTGAGGTGAGATGGTGCCTCAGTTAGAACCGTTCTGTAAATTTTGATTTAAAAACAAAAGTATGAGGTAGATTTTCAGTTTCAATTAAACTTAATTTATTACTACCCACCTTACTTTGTTTAGGCTAATTGTGTTTAGAATATTTTAAAAATTAACACAAATGTTGCTTTCTTTGCAGACGGAGGGTGCAGATGTACCAGACTACAGATTACTTAAGAAACAGGATCTTTTTCCAGGCACAGTGTACAGGTTCAGAGTTGCTGCAATTAATGGCTGTGGTGTTGGGCCTTTCAGTAAAATCAGTGAATTCAAAACTTGCATTCCAGGTTTTCCTGGAGCTCCTTCAACAGTCAAAATCACCAAGGTGAGAAATATAGGTAATTCTAGTTCTGATGTATAAAATTCTGGTTACCAGCTTAACTCAGAAGTTTTGGTTTTAGTTGGTTTGTTGTTGGGGTTATTTTTAAGTTAAAATTGTTATATAACAAAGTTTCGAATATTTGTTTAACTCTGCTCAATGTAAGATTCTTTAAGAAATTTGCTAAAAATAATAATTTTAAGACTTACTGACTGTGTTACCAGGTACATATTTTATTCAATCATCTGATGGTTTTACCTGTGATTTTCTGTTCTTGCATCCTTAAATCTATAGGGATACACTATGCTTTTTTTTAAAAAAAAAAAAAAAAAAGTCAAAATACACATCCTTATGTCCCGAGTGATGATGTTTAGGTTAGAATTCTCAGATAATCTTTAGAATTTGGGAGGTGGGGGGTGTGTATTTTTATACTGTTTATATATTTATGGTTAGCTACATACTATCACGTTCTTCTCTCTCTTCCTTCAGAGTGTAGACTGTATTCATCTTTCTTGGGAGCCTCCTCCTTCACCCTCTGGAAATATTTTAGAGTATTCTGCCTACTTAGCAATCCGTTCCACACAGTTACAGGAAAATCCAAGTCAACTGGTATTTATGAGAATATACTGTGGTCTTAAAACATCCTGCGTAGTGACTGCTGCCCAGCTTTCCAACGCTCACGTTGACTACACTTCCCGACCTGCCATAGTGTTCAGGATTTCCGCAAAGAACGAGAGAGGGTACGGGCCGGCCACGCAAGTCCGGTGGCTCCAAGGTAAAGTCTTGAAACATTCTTTTGTTCCTTACAGGAGCTCTGTGCAAATTTAGTTGTTGAAATTGGCTTAGCGTTAAAAAAAAAAAAAAAATTATATTTGTTCACAAGCAAAAACAAGCAGGTTTGTTGGTTATTGAGTCCTACCCACTCCCTTAAAGTGTAACAGTTTCTGACTTCCCCAGGCTTCACTTCAGCTCAAAAATTTTTCAGTCTAATAAGCAATCCATTTACATGTGTGGGTGTAATTGGGGTGTTTTTCAGTCTATTCACCCTCCTTATTGGAAAAAAATTTTCATTAGGTCATGTGAGGTGCAATTTTGTGATGCTTATACACTTTAAAGTCTATATTACAACCAGAAGAGGTTTTGTCATCTTGTCCTTGCCCTTGAATTTGTACAGGTTCATGATGACCTGGGGATGGGAGTGGATCCACTGAAAAATAAAGATTAGTTTTAGCCTGATCAGTTCTGGCTCACCGTACAAGTCAGCCAATCCAGGGGCTCTAAACAAGTAGTTTTGCCGTCTTCCAAAATGTTTAGTATTCCAGTGCTGTTTTAACCCTTTAACTGGCAAGGGTTTTGACCACGATTGTACCCCAGAACTCTGAAACAGAAGTGTTTGACCATGTACACCACATGAAATTGTGAAGCATTTAACCATGTCTCCTCCTTTTTGCAGATATGAAAACATCAGGCTCAAAGTAGCGTTGCTACTCTCAAAGGCATCAGTAGGAACAACGTAATAAATCTCCAGTTTCGAATGTAGTGTTTAATGTAACTCTTGTACTATTTGTAAATGCTACAAATATTTTATTTTTGCATTGTTTTTATCTTAAAAATATATAACCTTTTTTACGTTTGACACATCGGCGTTACACAGCCTTGCTCAGGTGTATGAGTACCGTATAAAAACTATATTGAAGATGGTGGGGTGAAGGATCACACCCTATCCAGTAGCTCTTTTTAGAAGTGATAGTTAAAATGTAAAATATACACAGTTTCAAATTAAAAACAAAGAACAAATTTGGCACAAGCAGCAGTATTTGAGATAGAGTCCCCAAGATTGCTACAGATCTTGCACAGATAATTCATAAGATTTGGTATATGAGCAAATTCTGTTTGGTTTTGGTTCCTTATACCACATTGTTCATTGTGGTGTCTGAGTACAAGGCAAAAATTTCCAGTTATTATATAGTAACTTAAAATGTATAAATATTTTAATATATACTTTTTTTGTAAAGAAATGATTTTTTCTACTATTTGTAACAAATATCTTAATCCTGAAAGAGATCCCCTGAAAATTTAAAAGGAAAAAAGAGAAACTTATCCATTGCTCTTATTACAAAAAGCGTAAATTCAATGTAAATGCACTACTAATATTTAGAATTATCCTTTTGTAGTTGTACAAATCTTAAACTTGTAAATACCAATGTTTACAAGAGACCTTTCGGGTCTTGTATGAAAACTTCCATGAGATTCATTCTCTTTTTTTTTTTTTTTTTTTTTTTTTTTTTTTTTTTTTTTTTTTTTTTAATAAATCCATATGCTTTGCTTTTAGCATATGCTTGCTTTTTGCACTAATAATAACTTACCTCATTCCTGTGTTTGTAATCACTTGTGTTGCTTCCATAATGTTTCTGTAAAACTTCAATCTGAAAATTTCAACCAAAGTTTAGAATACATGGTAAGCAATTTTGCACATATTATATGGCAACTTTTAACATATTTATTCCAGTTAATCTTCTTAAGTGCTCGTTTGCTTTACCAATATATTCTACCAATCAAGTTCAGTATCTCCCTTCTACTATGCATCATTTTACATTAACTAGCTAGCTGATAAAATCAACAAGCATTACTTCTAGGAATAGGTTGATCCATTCCTATGCTAAAAGAAAAAATTTGTTCACAGTAGTGAAATAAAGGTAAACATTTTAAATGCTATTTATATACCTATATGTAAACCTGTGTTTACCAAAGTGTAGAGGAAAATGGCTGAGTTGGACAAGGTCACTAGGTGAGTAGATTGAGGCACCTAAATAAGATTTATTTTAAAATAAAATTTAAATTATTTACTGTGCAATGAAGTTTATACTTTGCACTTTAATTTTGCCCCGAATGCCAAAAGACTATACATCAAGGTAGAATTTCTTGCCTCTTCCAGTTAAATTTGTCTTAAGAGCACTTGTAAATATAAGAACTAAAATAAATGATGTGCCTGGTTTGGTGGGAGAAGTATCACTAAAATATTAGAGATTTAACAGCTCAAGTATCCCAGAGCAGATTTAATAGCCAACTTTTGGCTACCCTGAAAATCAGGGTTATAATGGAAGTGCTGGTACAGCCTTAATTATCGCAACGCATCACATGCCACAATAGCATATGAAAAGTGCTGGGGACCATAAATCACTATGATAGTGTTAATTGTGGCACAGAGTAATACATGGGGTTTGACTCCAGAGGAAAACCATGTGTTTGTGACAATAACAGATATCCCAGATTCACTTTAAACAGTGTTTATAGTACGAATGTATAGGACTTTTCCTGAAGTTAACTGGCTTTAAGATATTTGTGTTTTAATGGTCCATTTTGTCAGGTATGGTCTCACTACCAATACTGTCTGATAACTAAAATATCATACATGAACTGTTAACTAGAAGAGTAGAACTTGGTTTTTCTTATTAGTACTGTGAAAGAAGCCTTTAGAGAAAACACTTGTGGCTTTGATTTTGTTGGTTGATAGCTGTGATTGTAGAGTCGTTATTTAAGAATAAAACCTGTTGGGTATGTCTGGGTGGAGTTTTTTTGCACTTGGTTTCACATGCTTTGCACAATTTCTTTTTCAGTGGGTATGTCACAACTACCAAAGGGTAAAACTGTGGCGTTTTCAATGAAAGCATAATTTCCTTGTAAGTGTGCTTTCTTCAGCTGACTTGACATAAAGTGTCACTTTCTCTTTTTGTCCAAGTTAGGTGATGTTGAATAGTGACCATATGCAAACCTTCAGTTCCTCACGGTTTTACTTCAAACTGAAATTGTGGTACACACTGTAAAATACACTTTGTGGTATGTTTTTAGAACTGTATTTATAATGTCTAAATCCCACCTGTTTGCCTATCAACTAGATATCAGACAAATATTGATTGTTCAGTTTTAAATTTGTTTAGAAGACTGTTGACACCAGCTCTTTGAGAATCCGTGTTATCCATTTATTTCAGATACTGCTAAAGGACATGTAACAGAAACTGAAATCTATCAGATGACAGTATCCATATTGTAGAAATGTCTAGGTTTACTAAACTCCTTAGGGAGGTTGTGACTGTGTACATATAGGACAGTCGTGCCACTTATGGCAGACACTGCTACAGCTTCACCTTAAGAATGTTCTTGTGAAAGTGGAAATGAAGTGAACAATAACCTACACTTTGTGTTCTCAAAGTAATTATAGCAATATCTTTTGAATGTAGTTTGGAGTAGAGCACATGATCATGCCATAAACTCTGAAGATATAATAAGTATTACTGTTGTTATCTGATCTTTCCGGATAGCGAATTTGACGTGAACTTAGTCTTACAGCCTGTTACTTAATGACCTCTACAAGGAAACTGACATTTTGTACAATTGAAGTTGATTAGTCTTATTTCGAAGCATTGTTTGTTCTTTGTAATAAAGTGGTTGTCCTATCAAACGCGTTGTCAACACTGTGTGGGGCTGTTTTTCCGAAGGTGTATGTGTACAAACTTCAGATCTCTGGTACAGAGGAGAGAGTGAGTGTGTTTGTCAAGGCAGGGAAGAGGATTTAATGAGAGGCATTGTAATACTATCCCTGTTTCATAAGTATTATCTCCCAGTTACTTCTTGGTTACCTCATGAGCTTTTTGCTTAGTGGAGGTTCTCCAGTTTCCTTGCCCCACCTTCTCCTCCAGTTGCTGTTTGCTCACCATTACTCTTGCCCTTCCCTGCCTTTGTGCCACGCAGCTTGCAGGCTGTGACCTCCGAAGTGAAATTTTGAAGTTACTTCCCCCGCCTATACACCAGCCATGCTGTTCACGATGAATGACAAAGAGTTTGGTGTTGCTTTGTTTCAATTTGTTAAAGAGGTGTGTCAGTACTCAGCGTGCTCAGAAGGCTTCTGGTAAAGACGTGAATTGCATTCGTGTCCAGCTCTGCTCAAAATGGCGTCATCTTGGGCAAGTTGGTAAACTTTTATGGCAGTTGACTATGGGGAACTGCTGGGGAAACAACCAATACCTGTGGCCAGAAGCAGGGGAGCAGAGACAAGCGAGGGAACTGAAGGTCTGCATTGTTTCTAGACCTCCTTAAGAGACTTCATACAAGAAACTGCTAAAAGCTGTCTGTTCCAGATTTATTCCTTTCTTGTGTTCCTAGCTATTGTAATAACTGTTGTTATTATTTTGTTATTTGTGATCCTTGCATTAGTGGAAAACAAATGGGAAAACCTAAACAATCAGTGAAGAATTCCCTCGTGCTGTTTTCTTTCTGTTAATAAGATTCTCAGAGAAGGAGTTATTTTCTCTTGAAGGCAAATTTGAATTTGCTGTATGAATTTATCTTAAAAACAACTCAGGCTTATTTTTCTTTATGGTATTAGCTGGTCCCTTGTGGTTTTTTATATTTTCTAGTGAGCTAAACATCAGGGGTTTTATTCTGTGGCTTCCAGTTCTGACACTGAAGCATTTCCAGATTCCCAGGGCAGGCGTGGAGCACTGACTGCTGGCACTGTTTGCAGTGAGCGTGTTCCTCCTCCTGCTAGAAGTTGTGAAATCTTCGTTTTGGTGTGTTTTGCACTGATCTGGAAGTGGAGATCTCCTTTATTAATCCAGAAGTTAGCTGAAAGGTATCAGGGTGATGAGCTAAAAATGAAATACCTTGTTCCATGAATGAGTCTTTAAGATACTGCATCTCCAGCACCTCCCTCAGAGAGAGGAAATTGTGCTAGGAGGCAGGTGGGGGTAGGCTGGGTATCCAGCTAGATCCCAGAATTTGTACCTTGCACCTGCAGCCCCTTGGAAGGAGGATGGCAGGACGACCCAAGAGATCTCTGTGAGCTGGTGGGCCCGTTTGTTTTAACTCCATCCTTATGTGCCTAAAGCTATTGGTAAAAATCTGGCATCTATAAAGCTGCTAAATGAGGCCTTGATCTGTTCCCTAAATCCTTCAAAAGCCTGAAGCCCTTCACAGTACTTGCTGGGCTTACAGCCCTGACAATAACAACAAAAATGTCTACGAAATTGGGGCTGGGCATAGTTTGCTGTCATTGTTTTTTTCAAGGGGGTTCTTGCCTCTCACAAGCATCTGCTTTTAATATATGACATAATTGCTAAGTTGGTACAGCAGCTCCTTAAAATGAAAACCAAGGCTTGGATGTGGTATCTTCAAAGAGAAAGAGAGACGAAGCATTTCAGTGTGTCCTAGTGCTCTGAGTTATTTCTGTATCTGTTTAAATTACAAAACACTGTTATCCACACATGGAAGTTATCAATATAGTTATTCCTAAGTGATTCTTAAAAGAGGCACACGGGTATATGCCATTTTAGAAGGCTCAAAACCAATATTTCCTTTGTTTTGTTTACATCCTCTTTTTTTTTGTTTGTTTGCATTCCCTTATTTAAATGTTTATGGTCTGGGACTCTTAACTGCCTTTTAGAGTAACCATCACTCTCTTAAGTGCAGTGCTGATAGTTCTCCTTTAACATAAGTTATTTGATACAAGTAGCACCTTGCAACTTTGTCCAGTATCAAGAAGTATCCCAAATTTTTCTTTTTAGTAGCAGCTTTGTAATTATTTCTTCATTGTACTTTGCCTGAGTAGGAAAAAAATTTTATGTCAACCTTAAATGCTGTCTGCTCCATAAGGAAAATGGAGTCTGGGAACAAGTCTCTTACTGTCTTGAAAAAAAAAAAAAAAAAAGACTTGAAATACCAATCTAACAGTTTGAGGTTTCACCTATTTATGTTACAGCATAAATGTTTTAGTGTAAATGCAGAAAATTTATGTAGTTATTATTGAAAAATTACTGAAGAAAGTTAGAAAGATGAAGTTGCTGTAGAAAAGTGCTGCTGAGTCATCTGAGGCAATGTGGGAGCTGTCAAGTCAGAGAAAATGGCCAGTTATTGACAATATTTCTTTTTCAGATGGGTACAGAACTTGATCCCACTGCATCCACTCCAGAGACATTTTGGATGAGTTTCAGCTGCTTGGTTTGACAAACGTGGCTGTTACTCACAGTTTTGAATGGAGTGAGAGCAGACTCGTCCGCTGATGCAACACTCCCCAGGCCCCGTTTTCTCATCCCAAAGTGATGGAGCCTGTTTCCCTGTAGCAGAAATGTTCTCCAGCTGGCTGGAGGTGAGATTTTTGGATCCTTTCCTTCTCCCTCAGTGCTTAGCCTTTCCTGTCAGCTGGCTCCAGGCCTCTCCCTGCCCACCAGGTTGCTTTTCCTGGCACGTTACCTTACACAGGGAACTTTGGCATCTGACTGGCTTTGGATTTCATGGCTGGGGCCAAGGAGCTGGATGCTGCAGAAACAAACCTGTGCATCCCAGCAGCCTTTATTTGTGCTGTGTTGCTCTCGACAGTGATGGGACATAAGCTCTGCTGGGATCAACTGTTTGTCTTCCCACAGGGTGCAGAAAAAGTGAAAGTAGTATATACTCCTCCTAATTTACTGTTGCACTGAATGGTGGCCATGCTCTAGCTGCAGCTGTATTTTGAGTGACAATGCACTTACACCTGAATGTGAGTCTCAGGTGTGCTGCTGGGAGGTGGTTTTATTTGCTGTTCATGTTACTGCATGGGCTGTGCCAGAATAAGTGTAAGGCACACGAAGACCAGATTAGCAGCCCCAGGGATGCTCCTCTGCTCAGCAGATTTAAACCCTCACTAGTTCTCTTTCATACAAAAGCAAATCAGGTGCCATCGCTCCTGATAAATGGATCCGCTGGCCCACTATGCTGCAGTAAAATATTCCAGGAAACGACCCTGGAAATTTGCCTGGTAGATTTCTTACACAAGGGTAGCCAGCTCCCTCCAAGCTGCTGTGCACGGGCTCACCTCTGGTCCTGCCTCCACAGCCATCCTTGGAGACCCTGATTTAATAAACTCAGTGCAGCTGGCACCAATTTGGAGACCATTGTGCACAGGAACAAACTGCCCTCACTCCCAAGAGCACGTGGCCTTGGATGTCACCATAAGCTGAACTGGCAGTTTCCAGAGAGCTTCCCATTAAACTTTTACATACCGAGGGTCAGAGGTGATGCTGCATTCCATTATCATCCCATTTGCACAAATCAATAGGTAAATGGATCAATATTTAGTTGCTTGAATGTATTTTTTCAGCCTTTTAAAGGACTAAAGTGTGAATTATTTTGCCAGAACAGCATATCTGCTTTTTGAAGAGGAGGAATTGGTTTGTATTTTCAGCGAGGTACATCTTAAAGTGTACCGCATCCAAAAGGCATCCTCCCACCACTGCTCCTTCCACCAAACCAGTCTGACAGGAGAACAGTAACTGTTATCCAAATTATCAATATTTAACTTCTTCCTATAGGGCTGCTTGGGCCCTGTGCAAAATATAGTTTCCCTACAGCATTATTAATCTTAGAATCTACATACAAGGGTGTGTTTTTTTCATCCAAAGACACAAGAAAATTCACTTCAAATTTAAGTGAAAATCATCCTTTCTTTTGATTTGTACTTGGTACAAATCAAAACCGAAAAAAGTCAAGCCTGCACCACTTTGGGAGTACAGTGACTTAAAAGCAAGTTGTCTTATTGCTGTAAGTGTAACTGAAGCAGCGAGTCTACGTGACAATTAGAACATTAATCACATTCAGAGCTCTGCAAAATGAGGAACATTATAGCTATAAGCAAGGCTGCTGCCAACTCTTATCATGACAGCAAGGTGCTGGGGAAAATACTAGCCCTTGGCTCTCCCCCTTTCTCTGCACTGAGGAATCTCCTCTGTGTGTGCAGTTGCCCATATGCTTCTTCTCCTGCCAAAGGCAAGAGAGAAATCACCTATATATGCTTGCAACATGTTAATGAGCATCATCCTGACACTGCAATAGGGATCCTCTACTAAGCTGACATGATTCACAGCACATCAGGGTGCAGTTCAAGGAAGACAGCTATTTGAAGTACAGCCCACATAATTCAGGCTGATTTTTACCTACAGGCAGATAAGCATGGGTCAGTAGATATTTAGAATGTACCACCTCATGCCAGGACTCCATCTGCGTTCTGGCTACATCATCCAGCCACATATTTTAGCATTCAGTAGAGATCAGAAGAGAGGAATAAATAAAATAGTAAACAATACCTATGTACACCAAGACTGGTAAAGGCAGAGCCTCACCTCCCATTAAGCCTGTAATGAAAAGGGAATGTAGAAAAGCACCATCTAAATCAGCTTTTCTCATAACTGCAGTTTGACCAGAGATAACAGTGATTTTGTGCTTTTAAAGACACCACAAGCACTCAATAAAGAGATGCCAGAAGGATCAAGTTACACAGAAATTCCTTAAAAAAAAAAAAAAAAAAAATCACTGTGGTAAAATCTGCTTGTGTCATGAGAAGCTACCTAAAAAAAGTCACTGTGCTTGGAAACAGATCTTTGAACATCACTGCTGTTGGAAGCAGCCTTTCTCCAAGTCTCAGCACGGGCTGCCACAGCTGTCTCGAGCGCAAGCTCAGTTTGTGGTTATGTCAGTTCAAACAAAACGTTCAGAGAACCAAACACAGCAGTTTTGTAGAAACACATGAGATGCAGCAGGAATGGTCATTCTTGGTTTGGGTCTAAGCTACTGGTAAACTTGGAATACTTGAAAAGTGAGAGCACATATCACTTGTTAAACAAAAATAAAGGCTCTGCAGTGGTTGTGCCTAATATAAATTAGGCAAGTATTTCTTCAGACCACAGTTGTTTTATTTTTTGTACCATCACTACAGTACCCTGCAGACTTTATTAGAATGGTTTCAAAGAGAGATTGAACAAAGTGTTGCACTATTACTTCTGTTTATGTAGTTTCAGAAGTGAAGAAGCAAGTTGGTTGCAGTTTTGTGCCTGGGCCTCTGGGGTAGAGGAGAAGAAAGAAAAAAGAAAGACGCTCCTTTGCTCACATGATGGTGAATAAACCACAAACTCAAAACACTTTAACCTAAACTCACAGAAGAGGGGGCAGACTGAAAAGTGTTGCTTGTTCCAAGCAAATGTGTGGAATGGGATCACCTCAGCCCCCTTCCTGCAGTTCCACCTGCCAAGTCTCTCCTAGCTTCTCCTTTGCTGGTATCAGAGATTTTTTCCATTGCAAATCCAGGAACATCAACAACAGGCTACGCTGCCCTGAAATAAATGGAATACAAACAGAAGGGGCTCGTGTAGGGATTGTGTTATTCAATTTTTACATTTAATGAAAAACTCCATTTGTTCAGTCATAGCTGCTGAGGAATGACAGGCTGCCACAAAACCCAGAACATCCATCCAGACCGCCACAGAATACACTGGATCACCTCCAGAGGCTCTGCCAGCACGATGCTGACATGTAAGAAACACTGTTTAAATCTGCACATACATAAACTTTTTGTTTAGCACAGAACTGCCTATTTCAGGCTTCCAGGATGTCTTAGTTTAAGCTATTTTCCCAATATTGAACTGTTACTTATTTTTTTCCCTTTTCTTTTTTTTTTTTTTTCCCCAGAAAAGACATAACCAGCAAGAAATTATATGGCAACAGGTTCAAGGTGTGGTTTGCTTAAATTAATGACAGGTAGGTATAAAGATAATTATTATGTTACATCTTAGTCCACTGCAAACAGTAAAAATATAAAAGGTCCCAAAATTCAGTCTGAATAAGATATATTACTAAACCCCCCACCCTTACCCTAACAGGCTAAGACATGGCAACAAAATTACCCACCCCACTATTAAAGAAACAGAAATGTTATCAAGAACAGCTCACTAAATATAAAGAACTACATTACCCAGGAAGAGTTTATTGCAAAACCAGGAAAGAGACAGCAAACTAGAAGTCTGTCTTCCATTTCAGGTTTGTATCACTTGTTCAAGTTTCAGGCACTCCTGCACACACACACACACACACACACACGCACACACAGGCAGCCTGTACACAGAAAGTCACTAACACATTTGAATTCCCACAGTCTCACAAGAAACCTTAAAACATTTCAGTAAAAAGTTAAAATGAGATCTTTTACCACAAGAACTATAAAATCCCCCCCTCCCCCACTAGCCTTGGATTTCTAAGTTTGGATTCTAAAAACCATACGTAAAAAGGAAGGCAGAAAGACCACCTTAAAAATATCAAAGTAAGTTAAAAGAGAGTTAATGCAACTGAAAAAAAAAACAAACCTGCATCACACACAGTCAGTGCTTTCAACACTGTTGATAAGCTCTAAGCCTCTAAATGTAGTAGAGCATTCATTGGTTTTGATTAACTTTTAATTCAGAAGTTACATTAAAAAAACAGTTGTAGCAATTCTTTTGAGCTGCTAGTTTCATGAGGAAAAAGTCCCTTTCGAAATTTCAATAAATATGCTGACATGTAAAGTTAGTTGAGGTTGTCATGCAAGACAAGTTACATAACCAAGACCAACTCAATCTTTATAATAAAGGCAACTTGCATTCAAAAATGAACTTTACCCTTACAATTTCATTCGAAGGGTAAACATGAATTAACCCAGCTGTTTACCTGAATTACAAAAGTAACATGATTCAATATGAAAATAAGAAACTGTCTACAAATCTCTGACAGTAATAAATTGCAATATACAATGCATACAGGAGTTATACAGAGCAACAAACTCTTGTACAAAACAAAAATACTTTAATACCTTTAAAATCCAATTATTTCTTTTAAAATCATCATGAAAAAGATTTGAGTCAGAACTCACACCTCAATTAGTCAAGCTTCTGGTAGCTACATTACAGCTATTTAATATACAAAGAGATAAATCTCTTCACCAGTCATTAAAACTGCCTCTTCATTAGAGATGCACAGGTTTTCCGTCTCATGTTCCCAGATACAAAGTTTTCTTCGAAATCATGAGAACTGAATTTGCTGAACACCGGAGATCTAGAGAAAGAAAATGCCAGTTTACATTCAAATGCACCTTTTCTGAAACTGTGTTGCAGCAGCAGCAGCTGTGAATTGTCATGGTGTTGAAATGGCAGCACAGCCACCACCAAAGGACAAAATAAAATCCATTCTCATCTTTCAGAACAGAGCAGCTGAATTAGCGTTTGAGTTTTAGCAGCAGAAAGGAGAGCAGAGGATGGGATACAGTACCTGTTGATATGATGTTGTGTAGACCATAACGTTCTGTTGTTGGCCGTCTGTGGTTATTAAGCCTGCTGGCAACTGGTTAGCTGAAAAAAAGAATATTTTAAGAAAGTTAGACAGGAGCTGCTGGATATGCAGAGCCTTGTTTAGTGTGTCTGTCACCATTAAATAACCTTTAATTGTGTTCCACTCCAAGGCTATGGAGCCATTCATCTCCTGACAGCTACCATCCCACACTGCATGTAAGACACACTTGTTACCAAGTGTTAGAAGTAAACAGTTTCTTCCCATTAAGAAGAAACACTAACAAAACAAAATTCAACTTAAATTTGCATCAGATAATCTAAAAGTAAGGCAGCACCTTGTTTTTGCCCTGCATGTGTCTGAAGCAGAACATACACAGCTGTACACTGGCCAATGGAGCTGAGTGGCCATCCTGGCCACTGAAAAAGCAATCTCCAGCACTTGATATCCCAGGAAACCTGGGGAATTCAGTTGGATTTGGTTAGCACTTGAGCATACCCATGTGTGAGGAACTCAATGAAATGGTTATACTGCTTTATACAATGGAATCCATCAGGAACTCCATAATATGGAGTTCCTGGAAGGCAGCAGAAATGAACAGAGACAGGCAATGGCAAAAAATAAAAGGCACTGCCAGAGCCTGACGTTACACTGGTTGACTTCAGCATGTCCTCCAGGGTATGCACAAGACCTCTGACTTTCACAAAAGGAGTAAAGAGTACTTAAATACAGAGAGAAGACACAGGGAGCAAAGCTATAACATAAACCTTCACAATAAAGTGTACAGTGAGCTCTGTGACAGAGCAGGTATGTTGCAACTGCTACTTGGAAGCAAAGTAGCAAAACTCTTAAATTTTGAGTCACTGTAACATAATATTTTTCTCTAGGACACAAACAATGGTGCTTTGTTCTTTCAGTCACTAAGTATAAACAAGACATAAAACCCATAAAACATTTTGAAAACACAGTATAATCCTAAGAGTTTTCATTTGAAAGCTGATGCTTGAGGGCTTTGTAATTGGATTTGTGGTTGGTTGGGGGTTTTGTCCCTTTTTTTTTTTATTTCCTCCTCTGTTGTACAAATTTTCGTCTACTTCAGTTCCAAGTTAAGAGATGCATTAAGATCATAGTGAGAGTGGCTCTAGCAGGTCTAAAATTTACTGCCCTCCAATGTGCATGTTTCACATCCAACACAGCTTAATGGCAAGCCTCTGACCCAGCCCTGATTGTGAGACTAAAACAGAGAGCTGAGGGTTGTGCCACAGCAGCACAGCTGTCACTGCTACTGCTGCAGTGAGACCATCATTCTGGACAGATCTGTGGCTGCCCCTCTGGAGAGAAATATCTGCAGCACGTGACATGGTCAGCTATTTCACATACTTTTTTTTACCTTCTTCTTCTACTACTGCAACATCTCCTTTGCATCTTGCCAGGACTTAATAATAATTTCTAAAGTTGCTCTTTTCAAATCACAGCAAATTGAAGTTTATTTTATAGAGCACTCTGAGGCTCCTAGGCCTGAGGTATTTGAAAAAGAACTAGGAGCAGCCCTTCAGCCTTCTGAAGCTTAACAGACCACATCAGATCTGGGAGGGGGACAGAGGATCCACAGAGTAAGGTGATTCCTTGATTCTGGATTCTATTTTCTGGTGGGCATTGTACTCAGACTAAGTAACCCATGAGAATCAGGAGGAGAAACTTTTTGTGAATTTTCCTCTTTGCCCCTATAAAACAAGGTATTGGACATAGACACAATGGGAAGTTTCCAACTACATATTCTCCCTCAATTCTTGAACAGCAGTTTAGATGCTTGAAGCAAAAATCAGAATACACACAAATACAAATCAGTATTTGCATGAAATAAAGCTTTTAGAACAATTTCTATATATTGATTTAACAAGCCTCCGAACTGGACAGACTCCAAGCTGCAACCTAGAAACCATTAGCAACATACCCAAGGTAAAACAAGTAGGGCCCACAGTTGTGATAATCTCTTACTACTTCAGAACAAACAGAGCTATTATCTATGAGTGACTACGGATAAGATTTTAGTATTTGCATTGCCTAATCTTTAATTATAAAATTAAAAGGGTCATATTAAAAAAATAAAGCTTTCTATAACTCCATATATAACTCTATAACTCTATATATTTAAATTCAGATTCTTAGTTCTGAGCCAGTTTTATAAGCTTATCTTCCAGACTGAAGAATCTGTACTGTTTTATACACCCAAAGTCAAACTGGGAGCAAAGTATGTTTCTGACCCTGAATTTGAGTCCTCAGACTTTGATTTTTTTGATTGTTCAGCAGTGATTTTAAATAGAATATTTATCAGATACTCGAACAACTAAATCTTATTAGTAGATATAACTAGAGCTGCGCTTCCTAATTCTTCTTATATCAACCTCAACACTAACAGCCCCTAACATTTAAAAGGCAAGTTAAAGACTACATGCAAGAATCCAGCATCAACAAAAACAGTGCAAATCCCTACAACTGTCGGGCTTTAATTCACAATATAAGGAAGAACTACAGTGGATGCATATGATGCTCCTTGCCCTACACCTATTAGTTGCCAGTCTGTGCATTCTTTCAAATGTAAAAAATACCAAGTATTTTTTAGAATTATATGAAGATGAAGTTCTTCTCTGCTTCATTTCTCAAAGATAAGTTCCTTAAAGTCATCAAGTGGAGTTTATTTTACTTTTTCCCCCCAACAGTCTTGCAAGTAGAACCAATGTGGCCTAAATATGTAGCTACTGGGGAAAAAGAAAAAGTTTGCACCTTTCATTACAACCTGTGTTTAAGTGTAGAGAAAAATACTAGCACTAATATCTGCTTTTAAAAATCTTCCACAGTTGATATTAGCTATTACTGGAGTGTCATCATTTACCACTATATGACTTCTGACCAAAATCCTCCTCACTGGTAGGAGTTTATCTGAGCACAGGTTACCCTCCAGGTACCTCAAACAAAAATCTCAATGGATTACAGGTGTAACATGTGGCCAATCCAGAATACATTCCTCAAGTAAGAATTCTGATGTCTAAAGGAAGTGCTGTTTTTATAAAAGCTGTAGTAATAACATAATAAATTAAAAAGTATTACTTACTAAATGCTTCCTCTGTGAGCTCCTCACTTAGACCATCTCCTGTTGTAACTGTTCCTGCAATTCCCTTTTCTCCTTTCATTGCCTAGAGAGAGAGACAGCACAAAACAACAACAACAAAAAAAAAAAAAGGTTGAGATTTTTTCAAAGCCCCAGGAGCTCTAGTCAACATTTGGAACTTGCAGAAGAGTCACTGTGTAGCAGCTGGAGCTTGAAATCCAAGACCTGTAAACTCTACTGGATTTGAGGACGTGCATACTACAAGAGTGTCCTTCATCTTAGCCATACTCCTGAACCCAAAACTTGGCAAACTAGGACTGTGTAGTTCTAGGAAAGGCTTTTCACCTTCTGCAGAAAGCCAAAGATCTGTGGTAATCCAGGCAGAGCAGTTAAGAGCATTTACAAGAAATCACAGAATCTCAGAACTACCAAGAATGTGCAATATTTGCTTACCAACCACACACAGGCACCATCATCATACAACTAAGAATTGACATTTAAAACCAAGATATTGAATTTCCCACATCAAGGACTACAGCCAGAAGGTATATTGGCACAGAAAGCCAAGACCCCCAGTCATCTGCATGCAGTTTTACAAGTATGAAGTTTGATGCTTTATGCTATTACATAAAAACATCTAAGAAAATAATATGGGCATAAAAAGTATTCTCTGCAAGTGCTTGCTGCAGACAAAATACTCAGTTACAAAACAGAAATATTTCACTGTATATGGTAGCCTGAAGACACCCTAGCTCGAATGGAGATTTAAAACTGATGAGCAAAGCTATCTGATTCACCCATCCAATTAAAACACAATCCAGCTACTCTGCTACCACAGCATACAAAACCTGCAAAAACAGTCAATTAAGAATGAAAGTGGCATAGACCCACTTCAGACTTCTTCAGTAGTACTGAAACTAGCTAGGCAATACTTGCATTTTTAATTAAAGCACATACAGCACTATCACAGCATGTGCAACTGCTACACAGCACTGGAAAAAGACAGTACACAGTAGTACTTCAGCTTTTAGATTACCCCTCCTGTTACTGAGTTATCACAGCAAATGACCTGCTGGGAAAGGGAAGCTTTAAGTGCTGTCAGCAAATCAAATATCATTAGTGAGTCTGACCCCATTAATTAAAAAAACCTTAGGTCTACAAAAAAAAGAAACTCTGAAGAGCATAGCCATCTATAGCAATGCAAATTCAGATGGGGGAGGCAGAACAGAACAAAAAACCCAAGCAGAAGCAACTTCCTTTTTCAAAAAGTCTAAATTGCTGAAAGGAAAACACTTTCTGCTAGAGAAGGGATAAATTAAACTGCTTGGATCTCATACCTAGCACGTACTATCTACTACTTTTGATACTGTGCATCAAAAGCAAACCAAGGGACAGGCTAGAAAAAAAAGAATAATTAAAAAACCCATTGAAGCGGATAGGCTTCCACGTGAGTCATTATTCTGGCATGAGAAAAACAATTTTTCTCTTGCAGATCTGAAGTCCAGACAAACAAAAGGCATTAGGCTACTTCCACAGAGGATGTAGACAAGCACAGTTTTATTGACTGAACCCAAAGAGCAAATTCAACATTCTTAATAGGCATCTTTAAAGAACAGAGCAATTTACTACCACAAATATATTAGAAAATTTATTCAGCTGAAAGCTTGAACTACTCTGAATCAGCAAGTCTAATCAAAATGCTTACTTCCTCCTTTTTCTCTTGACATCCTCTGGAACACTTTTCAAGTTACCTGCTACACAACTGCAATGACAGCTAAGGATAAACACAGCCAGGTTAAGTAAGTGAGGAAATAGCCAAGTATATACCAACCTCTCTGAATTTTTGGAGGTATAACTTCAAAGGTTCAACATAGCTATCAAACCCCAACGTAGACATGGCAAAGAGAATATCCTCCCCATTGATGGTCTTTCTCTTCTCTTGGTGACACCTCTCACTTGCTTCTGATGTTATAAAGCTGATGAATTCACTTACACACTCTTGTACACATTCCTTTGCATCCTTAGCAATCTAGTAAGGAAAAAGCATCATAAAATTATTAATTAAGATGCAAGATTAAAAAAAATCCACCAAAAAACCCTCAAAGAATACACCAGATAATAAAGGAAGCATCCCAAAACCTAATGATGATACCCACTTAGGCAACACCTGTATAGGGAATCACTGGATGTCATCACTGCTCTTAAGAACATCTGCAATGCAATTTTACCCATGTTTTACTGTTTCAAGCAGCCTGTACAGACAACTGTCAGGATCTCCTAAAGTCCTAACTACGATCTGTACAAGCTTTTACATACAGATGCACCTCAGTACTGCTTGCTTTGCTTTTAGCTATGCCTCTTTAAATCTGTTCATTACAATGTCACAGCCCACTTCCATCTTCCTTTTAAGAGAGCCAGCAGTTCCGACCCCACTGCAGTCTGTTGCCACAAATTCGGCAATGACAAGTACTTTTATCCTGACCAGATTCAGGGACTAGAATATATGCCTAGCAGGAAGCCTTTCTAATGCTTTAATATTCTGGTATAAATTTTCCAAATGAGAATTCAAATGAAGAAACATATGCCCGAGGCAAGAATAAAATAAGTAAATTTGATTATTGTTTTCAGCTGGACAAAAGTAATTTACATGACTTAAAATTACAGCAAGCATTACTCATGATTACTTGGGAAGATTTTAATAATTAAGATCCTGATTTTTCACATGAGAAGAACCTTATTTGTATTAAAAAAAAAAAAATATGCAGTAATTGTATGCAGAACCTTCACCAGTTCCTGTGGTATTTTCAGACACATAGGGCGAGATTTTCAGAAGTCACCAGCCAGCAGCTTCCCTTGCAGTTTTTCACAAAAAAACAGCCTGATTTTTCAAGATAGCTCTACATCCCATATGCTAAATTCTTGAGAAAAATCTCATCTTGATAAAAATTTATGACAATATGGACTAGGGTAGAGTTTTTCCCAGCAAAGTTATAAATGTAACACTCTGATCTCCAGAAAGCCCTGAACACTATAAAAGTATAAGCAGATGCAAGTAAATTATGTCTTCCTTCTATTTAGAGTGATCTCAAAAAAAACCCCTCAGTTTTAGCTAGGGTGGAATTGGAATACAATAGAGAAACAGCAAGTAATAGAAACCCTGCAAAGGTTTAAGATAAACAGGTAGAACAATCAAACAGGTAGAACAATCCACCAGCTCAGCAGAATGGATTAAAAAGTTTATTCTTAGAAGTAAGAAAGAAAATAAGGGTTTCAATATCTGGCCTTATCTGCTACATGGTATAAGGCAGAATTCATAGGTCACTGGCATATGGGTATGTAAAAATCAGGGTGATGGAAGGTTAACCACTCTCTTTTCTTCAGGATGAGGATCGGATTTTTATTTCATCCAAAACGGTTCACTTCTTCCAAATTTTATGCACCTCAATAAAAGAAGATTAAGTCTCTTGAGAGAATTGCATAGAAAATATTCTTAGTGATACAGGACTGTCACCAAGTCTCATCCTTTACAACGGTTTCAGAGAACACATGTTGGAAAAAGAAAGCTCTTGAAAGCCCTATGAAGAACACTGTTCTGGATGCTCTAATTACAGTGGTTACTCAAAGCTTCCAGAAACCTAACAAAAGTGGACTTGGTCTCAGTTACCTCCTGCTGCCTTTTTTTTCCCTTTTCTTTTATCAGGCTTTTATCCAATAAACCAGCATCACTTGGAAAAATATATTGTTCTACCAGCTCAAGTTCACTGAGGGGAAAGAATAAAACTCATTAACACATTTTCTTTAGGAGACAAGGGTATTACCTTTCCTGTTTGGGGTATGGCATTTTTCATTATCCTTGCCACATTTGCAATTGGAAGATATATATCTTGTTCTCTAAAACTCTCTTTTGAGCCATTTGTATCTTCATGATCATTCATGCTGTCCTCTGTGTCTAATGAAATAAAGAAAAGTTAACAGAAATGGTATTTGATAGACAGCAGGCAATAATTAAGTCAGTTTAAAATCTTACACTGAAGGATGAAGTCCTTTGAAAGCACAGTGCATTAACATCATCAAAATAATTAAAAAAATAGATGCAACATCAGGGTACCTTTATAAACATATAATCTTTATCTCATTATGCACAGAAATGTACATGGTTGCTGATCATCAAAATAATGTCAAAATACAAACGGTTTCCTAGAAAGCCATTTTTTTGTCATCACCTCAAGGTCTTGGTGCCAACACTGAAAAATCCAACCTCCACCCTCCAGACTGCAGAAAAATCGCTTTATACAGAGAGGCATTATGAATACACACAATGGCAGATTTTTAGCTTGAGAAAAGATAGCAGAGAACTACACAGGAACTGGAAGGAAATGTACATATATACACATACACTCACAGAGAAGTACTGTATTCACTGTAACATTTCTTACCATCATGAGGCTGTATCACATAGTGACTGCCACCAATGTAATCTCCAGCAATTCCTAACTGAGAAGCATCCGTCGTGGAGCTATCACCATCCATCTACAACCAGAGGGAGGAAACCTTTCAGGTATGATTGTTACACTGTTAAGTAAAGCTGTTACTGAAAACCAGCACATTAATCAACTTAAAACTGTTAGACCAATTTCTGCAAAGCATAAATCTTTTGTCATTTGAGAACAGCATCCCTGCCTTTGTTACTGAGCTTTACAGACAGTGGAAATAGTGAAACTGTTTTGTAAGGCTTCCCCAGGAGCTCAGCCAGAGGCACAGCCCATGCACAGAACCATTTGTTTCATATACAGGAACCCTGTGTTCCCAGGAGGGTCTGACCAGAACAGGTCAAGACGTCTGTTTCTCTGAACAACCCTCAGAACCTACACCAGGCCCCTGCTCACTGAATGCTTTATCTACTAATTACTACAGAGTGCATCCTTCACTCACCTTTACCCTCCACACAAACAGCTTTGGGCAAGCCCACTGACAAACTTCTTCTAGCCAGACCTCAGGACCAGCTCTGCATCTTCCTCCTCCTTGAGACACCACTCATCCCTGTGTGCCTTCTGAGTTGTTTTCCTTTCCATTCCCTGGTCCTGCCCTGCCTCACTCCTCTGGGCATCCTTCAGTGTTCCTCTCTCAATGTTCTGACATGGTGGCCAACAAGAAGACTTTTTCTTGAGGCTTTGGAGATAGGGTCACAGTCCAGTAGGTAGTTTGAATGCCAGGAGAGAGAGGGAAGCCTCAAGAGCCAGTACCTCCCTCCTCCTTACTGACAAGCTACACACACAGGCCCCAGGGAGGCAGAACTCGGCTGGATTCACTCGCGGTCCTACACCAGCTGTGCAGGTCCCCAGTGTCTTTGGAGAACAACCTTTGCCCCAAAGGGTCACGTAGTCATTGCCAGTGAGACCACACAGCTCACTTCCTTCCACACACATCAGCCTGGAGAGGGAGAGGCAGGAAGAAGCATCGTGGTGTTATTTTTATACCTACCCAGAAATATGAGCATTTAACCTCTCTCTAATCTGCACTTTGCCTGTGGCAACAAGGCTGAGTTTTGCTTTCAAACCTTCAGGCAATGTCCGGTGTTACACTTGGCCACAGATGCACAAGTAACCCGAGCACTGCTCACATTTCAGGCAATACCACAACAGCTGGATGTAGCCTTAGGAGCTGCTCAAGAGAAAAACCAACCCTTCCACCTCTTCTTTACTGTACAGAGTATTACACACACACAGACAGTTTTTAAAAGAACTACTAGTCCCTTTTGATAGGCTTCTGTAAAACAGTTTCACTTCTACACAGCATCTCTGCCAAAAGGAAAGGTACTGTTTTAGGCATTAGCCTTCTATGTGCCAACTTTCACATAAATTCATGTTGTCTGCATTTTGCAGACTCTTTGTTGGGAGATTTAACTTTGCTTTTCAATTTTCCAAAGGGTCTGCAGTTTGCTTACTCAGCTCACTGTAATGACAATGCAAGGATGTCATAGTCCTGCACGTCAAGATTACCAAATCTGACATCACACAACATTAAGAGAGTTGTCTCTCTCTCTTCCTTCTGCAATTATAAACAATTAACATTCTGCAGTCTGGTAAATCCCAAAAGCTACCTCCATTGTAAAGTTAGGATTTTCTGGCAGTCTTGTTCTCTGTTTCAGCTCTCTGATTTGTACTAGAATTTAACATAGGATCTCAACAATCTTTAAGCATTAAGTTTACTCAGCCCCAGTACCATTTTCCATACCTTGATCTTTCTTTCCCCCTTCCTTTTTTAGTCTCCTACGAAACACATCTTCTAAAATATTTTCTTCCTTTACAATTGCAATATTCTTCAAATTTCTTCAGTGATGTAGTAATTCACTGGTTTCTGCTCACTCCTCCTGCAGACTACCCCATCTGAACCTTTACTGTCAACACCCATCAACATCATTGAAGAAACCACCTTGCTTTCATTAGCCCAGCCAACCTTCAAAAGACAATTCCTGCTTCAATCTCTTTTAAACCTCTGCTGCATCTGCGGACAGTTTTGGCCACATTAGACTAATGCATCCTCAAGGTACCATCTTTGCTTCTATTCTTTTATGTGTGCACACTTCCAGATCTACCTACAGTGTTTATTATTTCACCATTTGTGGGAATTTGTGTGAACATTTATCAACATCATGAATCTAAAACAGTGATTAGCAAAATTGACAGGAAAAGGCTTGCAACAGAAAAAGGCAGATCTGACTCAGATAAAGAAAGCAGGCACTGACAGCTTAATATCAACTGAAATTACTTCTGTCGGTATTACTTTAAGAAAGATTTTTAGCTGCCAGGACAACCTTGGGACAGGAGATTATGGACAGCGTAACACCCTTCTGCATAACCAGGCCCTAATCCAGGATCACAGGATAATTCAGGTTGGAAGGGGCCTTGGGAGGTCTCTACTTCAACCCCTGCTCAAAGCAGGGTCAGCTCCAAGCTCAGAGCAGATCACCCAGGGCATTAGCCATCCTGAAGACCCCCACAGCCAGAGCCTGCCCAGCTGCCCCATGAGCCCCCTCCACATCCTGTCTGGCCTCACGGTGAGAAAAGGAGCAGTATCCCTGCACACCACTTCAGTCCAAGTAAGTTGATGGAAGAACTTCAGCCACATTTGTCATTTAGTTCAAATCTAGACCTAGGCATCTGAATATAGCAACTGTAATTAATATACCTTCTAGTCACCCTACTAATATTTCTTTGAGCCTGATGGATGACACAAACATGACCTTGCAGAAAGCTGGGGCCACTGCTATCCTGGTCATCTCATAATCAACACAGTTACACGCTCATGTACTACAGTTTTAACTTCAGACGTTCAAAACAAGTCAATCACATGCGACTGCCAAGCTCCACACAAGGTCTGTAGTACACACAGCAGGGTGCAGGAAACAAGAAAACACTGCTCTCAATACACTGCTGCTAATTAATCACCTTCCTTTAAACAAACAAACAAACAAACAAAAAACCCCTCCAAAGCCACAAAACAAACTAAACTTTGTGTCCCTGAAGTTACTCTAGAAAGGCAGCAGTCCAATGTAACATACAAACAACACCCTGTCTACACTAACTGCAGCCACTGGGAGACTAAAAGGACAACAGTTCTTATGCTGGCACGTTTAGTAGGAAGAGCTACCACTTTGGATGGAAATGGATGCTAAATTTCATGGACAGATCTCTTGGGAGATCTAATCCTAAAAGGTCCAGATGGGCAAGAACTCCCCACTCGGACTTTGCTTTAGTCCCTGGAGTTGTTACAACTTGCTTCAAAAACAAGTACCCGTTTGCAGATTACACATGCTATTTGCATGGCAGTTTCAGCACACAGACACTGCAGTGTCTTTTAATACAAGATCGTTTCCTACCCCTGTGTGGCCACTGAATTGCACAAGGGAAGAGGCTCCCAACACCTCAGCCTCAAAGCACAGACTGCGTACACCTACTACATGTTGGACATTATCCTCAGCCTCCAGTGCTAGAAAAACACCGAAGCTCCTCCATGCATACACATGGACTGAATAAAGACTAAGACTGAGAGCTAAGCATATCAGAAGTGATATGCCAGTCTCTAAAATGACCACGCCACTATCTGATTTTTATTGACAACCAGGGAGAGAAACCAAGGAAGAACAGGACAAAAACATTCAGCACTACACCGTAAAAAAATACCTGAATACAGAGTAGCAGCACAAAGTTTTCTGCTAGTGGTTTTCTGTTCAATTTTGGGGACTTTAATGAAAAAGAATATTACTAGGAATATATAACTTACTTGATGCATGGAAATTCACCTGAGAAATACGTTAAAAGAGAAACACTTCAGACATCAAAGAAAATTCAGTGATAAGATGCAAGTGAACGAACATACAGGTTTAGGCTGACATCTGGTATAAATATTCTGAAGGGTGCTTAAAAAAACATGCTCCTGTCAGCTGCCCACAACGCAGACTGTTCCTATAACATGTCTATACTAAACTAATAAAACCTCAGTATCTCAAAGTAAATCTTGCATCCTGTTTAATCTTACGAGCTCTCATAAGAGAGCAGTATCTGTGGCTCAACTAAATGATAACCGAAAAAGAATGCAAGCCCAGACCTGTTAGCACTGAGGGGGAGAAGGGACTAAGGGACTAAAGCTTAGATCAGTATGAAAGGGGAAAAAAAAATTAAAAAAGAATCAAAGAAACAAGATTTTTATCATAAGAATGGGGAAGTTATCTGGCAATGATTTGCAAAACTGATCTCTTGAAGGGGAACCAAAGGCCTCTTGTGATTTAAGTACTTCAGGTGGTATTTATTCACCCTGTCTCCTAAACTGCTACCCTACAAGAGGGACAGCAGAAAATTTAATGCAGTGAACTGAAGCACTTGACACACATTCCACGCAGTTGTTTCTGCCAAAGAAGCAGGACAGAAATGATAACGAACTGCAGGTAGTAACCACATCAGTCACTGTGGATTACTTTTGCCACACCTTATCATAGGGTGTAAAGCTCTGAAGCAGGACGTAACAGCAGAGACACAAAGTTTTATTTGAGCTTTCTGCACTCTCATCTGCTAAAAAGAAAAATTTCTCAATTGAAAATACAACTTTAGTTTCCTTCTACTTTTCAGTGACTTCTGGAGAATCCAACTCCCCACTGAATTCTCACCTGGCAGTGTCTTCTGCAGCAGGAAATGCCAGCTGGTGAATGCATTCATGAGATATTGCTCCGGCAGACACACAAAACCATAAAGTTAAAATCCCTTAGCACATGCCTAGAACACAAATACATGCTGTTCTCTCTCTCTCTCCTCTCTCAGGCTTCTCTAATCTCTCACACTCAGTGTTTTCCTCCACAGCAGAATAACATTAGGAGAAGCAGACTGATGCTGAGAGGACCCCACAGCATCACTAAGGCTCATCAGCATTTCAGCTGCATTGGGCTCTTTCCCCTGGACCACAAACAGGGCATTGCTACCTTTCCACCTTCCTCCTCCGTGTAACAGCCTATCAACTTTATGTCTTATGAGTCCCCATGTCACTGGCCCAAGTCCCCTCCACATGGATCCATCCAGCTGTGCCAGAACACACGGTGGCTCCTTCCCAGGCTGGCTAACATCCACAAGCACAGCTCCAACACGTATGGGTGGGCTAACAACACATGTATTTTCACATCAAGTAGGAGTGGATCAGTGATATGGAGCAAGCAGGAAAAACTGAGTTTCCACGCATTCTCCTTTTTGGCACCAGAGGAGAGAAGCTGGAGGGGAAAATAAACAAGATGAACAGAGGAATGGAGGCAGTTTTGTTGCTTCTGCAGAAGCTGGAAGAGGGCAGCAGTGCTGAACAGACTGCACCAGCACCTCCTTCCTCCTGCAACCTGACTGAAAACTCTGTATTACCTTTCAATATGAAGTTTTTGACACTTTTCTAGCAATTTTTGTGAAAAACTAAGCTGTTCTGTTTATTAAATAAGCAATCCATAAATCCTGTCTTTTTCTTTTTTAAGTTTGATAACATTTGTAAGTTGCTTGTCTTTCCCTCATTGCAGTAGTACCTCAAGTGTGCCAGGAAGCTTTTTCCTCTCCAGCAACAGGACAAGTAAGAGTTTTACAGAGCTAGTTCAGACAAGTATTTTTAGCCAAAATCATTGAATTTGCCAACACTTACTTTTATTCTACTGGTGTTATTTAGTAGGCATATATATAGTCATGTTTTGCCCTTTTTATGAGCATCCTGCCACTCAAACAGCAATTTCCAAATACTGTTTCTCCAAAGCACTATTGCAAAACTCAGTACTAACAGTCAAATTCCTTTCTAAGCAAAACCTCAAAGGTGGAGAGACATTAGAGATCTTCACTTGAAAGCACCAAAGGAAGGGCCCTGCAAACCTTTTTCAAATACCGAGAAAACAAGGTATCAGACTTTAAAAATTTCACAGTTTAATGTTATGTATCCTCACAGTATCTTGAACAATCTTTTTTATTCAATTTCTGAATGTTGCCTTCCTTCATGTAGTTATTATCACAAATAAGAGTTAAGCTTTGAACTGCTGTAGCTGCCAAATACTGAACTGTAAAGAGTAATACCCAGCGTTCTTGACTTCTCTCAAACATAATGTCATGGCTGTAAATGCCGGCTGCCAAGGCCATAAATAATCACCCGCTCAAGGCAGAGCTCAAGCGACTCAGGCAGGCCTCATAATGATTCTGACTCAACCATCCTGGGTGTCCTAGACAATTACAGATGGATCCTCCCTTAGCACTGTAACTGTCATGCCATAGGCCACATAACCAAAGAGAAAATGAAAGCAATCACAAGCTTATTGTTTAGGAACACTATGCTAATGATTATGTATAAACACCATTTCTCCACTCCTGCAAATCCTGTGAATAATGGCCGAAGTGGCTTCTGCCATTTTGCTTTTTGCTACCATTTCACCAGAGCTGCTTTTGAGAAAGCTGCAGTTATTTTTTTTTTTAATTGACAATAAACTTCTATCTACCAGGATGACAAGCAAAGCTCACTGGACGTAACAGAGTCTACTTGAAGGCTGAACCCCAAATTTCTATGTTCCTCACTGCCTAGAAATGTTCAGGTCATTGTCATCAATAATTCTGCCCTCCTGAAAAAGCAATTCAAGCACAGTAGGTAGCTTTTACATGACAGTTCTTTGCAGAACAAAATCTTTTTGGTTAAGCCTTGAAGACATTGGTAAAGCTAGCTGTTGATTTTCTATTGTTGCTATACTGCAGCAGGACCCACGAAGGGGATAACCACTGTTATCTTAATAGCTGTAGAAACACTACCAGAACATACCAATTTTTTCCCCAATATGATTGTCTGTGAATAATCTATACAATACTCTTCGGGATCACCAACTACATAATTTTCAGAGAGACAGAACAGTGGCCGGCGCACGCAGGTCTGCCCAAAAACACCTGCCGAACACATCCGAGTTGCGTGGACATGGATAATGGTAGGGTCCCGTCTCTCCCCTGCCTGCCACGTGTGTTTCAGGACAAGCGCCGATGTCACCCGGCTGTGTCTGTGCCAGCCGATCGATCCCACTTCCCGATTTCATGCCCTTCAACGCTGCAAACGCAGCCAGCGCAGGGGCACGGGGGGAACCTTCCCACCTACACCCACAACCTCCAAGCCTTCCCGGCACCCGGCTCGCATCTGTTCGATAGGCAACTCGTCTGTCGTGACCCCTCGTTTACAAATCGAACAAGACGAGAGTCCGCAGTTAATCAGCAACTTTATTGTTGGTCACCTTGGCTGTGACTCCCGCGCTGGCCGCACCTGCGGGGCCGCTCGCCCGCACTGCCCGGGCCCCCAGCAGCCAGCCCGGCCTCGTATTCCCGCCCGCACCGCCACCCGGGCACTGGCACCACATCCCGGGGCCTCGCCCTCCGCTCCTTATCCCTGCAAAATGCCGCCAAACCTTCCAGGAAATTTCTGTCCCGACAACGGAGCAGGCAGCACCGGGAGGCGCGGCCGGGCCGCTGTCGCCCCGCTGCCCGGCGCCCGGCCCGGGTCCGTGGTGGGAGTCCCGGCCCTCGCCCCCGCGGCGAGGGGAGGGGGCTCGGCCGGGCGGACACAAAAGAGCGCGGAGCCCCCTCCGCCCGGCGCGGCGCGACCGCCACAAAGCGGCGGGAGCGGCGGGCCCGGGGTACGGCGAGCGCGGCCGGCGGGGACATCGCACCCCGCCGCGGCGGGGCCGCGGGAGGCCGCGAGCCCCGGAGCGCCCGCCGGCCCACAGCGGGCCGTGCGGCTGCCGAGCGGCCGCGGGGCAGCCCCGCCTGCTGCCCCCACCCCCGCCTAGGCCGCAAAATGGAGCCGGAGCGGAGGGGTGGGGGGGCCCGCAGAGAGAGCGGGACACTGGCGGGGGCAGCGCCCCGCCGCCCCTACCGACACCTCCCGCCGCCGCCTCCCTCCGTCCTTGCCCGCCCGCCCGCTCCGCTCCCTCCCCGCCCGCTCCCTCCCCGCTCCGCTCCCCGGCCGCGCGGCCCCCGCGGCTCCGGCCGCACAAAGCGGCGCGCGGCCGATGCGGGGCCAGGGGCGGCCGCCCCGCACTTCCTGGTGCCCGCGGCGGCGGCGCGGCGGCAGCGCCGGGGCCCGGGGAGGGAGACGGACATTTCATTCGAGCCTGCAGTGGAACCGGTTACCAATCATTGGCCGGAGCCAGGCACAAACCTCCAGTGCGGCCCTGGTTGGCTCCCTCCGCAAATCGGCTGTTTGGTTGGACGGAAAATGGCTGCGAAGGAACCAGTCCCAGCGCGGAGCCCCGCTTCCCGCAGCCGGGCTGCCCTCCCTCCGCGCCGCCTCCCCGGCACTCGCGCCGGCTCTTCCCTCAGCGCGCTCCCTCCCGCCGGGCCGGCCCTGCCCGCCTCCTTTATGGAGGTTCCCGGCCCGGGGGGCGTCGGGCCCGCCTCCCCCGCGGCTGGGCCCGGGTACGGCCGAGGCTGCCCGCGGAGCCCGGGCTGACAGCAAGGTCTGTCCCCACTAGAAGGGCTCAGTCCCGCAGGGCTGCTGCTGGCGGCGCTGCTCGTGTAGCACGGTCTCTGACCAGGCCGTGGGATCACAGAATGGGTCAGGTTGGAAGGGACCACCGTGGGTCTTCTGGTCCAGCCTCCCTGCTCAAGCCAGGGTCATCCTAGAGCACACTGCTCAGGATTGCAGCCAGACGGTTCTGGAATACCTCTAAAAAGGGAGACTCCACAACTTTTCTGGGCAACCTGTTCCAGTGCACGGTCACCTTCACAGTAAAGAAGTTCTTCCTCATATTCAGGTGGAACTTCCTTTGCATCACTCTCTGCCCATTGTCTCTTGTCCTGTTGATTGGCACCACTGAGAGGAGCCTGGCTCCATCCTCTTGACACCATCCCTTCAGATATTGATAGATAGTGATGAGGTCCCCTCTCAGTTGTCTCTTCTCAAGGCTGAACAAGCCCCACTTCCCCGGCCTTTCCTTGTAAGAGAGATTCTCCAGTCCCCCAGTCATCCTCATTGCCCTGGGAGGTGGGAACCCAGGTGTTCGTTCCCATGCTGTGTGTCACTCACCTTGTCCCTGTCCTCACCTCCCCCCATCGCCTCAATGGACAGTGCCTGCTGTTAGGAGGGCAGGAAAGGTTTTTATAGAGGTTCATCAACTCTATTTCAACCTGTCCTACGCCTGTGTCAAGCTTCAGCAGTTGAGAGGAGAACAGGTTACACCCCCCTTACATCCCATCCTAAATTTTGCACAGCCTGAGAAAGAAGAGGCTAATGAAGAGGAGTAGGTCGATGAAGGAGGAAGATGGCTCACAGGATCCCAGTCCAATGAACCATTTGGTGGGAGAGAACCTTGGGGGAGGGGATCTGTGGGTCTATGTTACCTCTTACCTCTATAGAAGTAAAATCTCACTGCAAACCTGGAAGGATCTTTTCCCTCTGGTCATATAGGGCCTAAAGAGCACGTTTTCCTTCCACTTTTAAGTTTGTTCTGAAGAAATATGGGCTGCTGAGTGAAGATGATAGTTGGACTGACTTCTCCACTGAGATTTATAAACCTCTCTTATGAAACATTTATATGAAACACTTCATAATCCACCGGTCCTGCCAATTTACCAGAATTGGAAAGAAGGATTTTCCTTCTAGGTGAAGGCAGCCAAAGACATTCCACACATCTGCCATCAACACATATATGTGCAATCTCCACAACAGAGGTAAAAAGAATATTTTTGTTTCGTGCAGTTCTTCATAACCTGTAGTCATTCTTCATTACATGAGGCTCTCAAGTATTTTAACTAAACTAGTGTGAAACTTGTGTTTCACAATAACCTCTGCTAGCATCCTCTAATAAATATAGTACACTCCTTTCCTTACTTTCTTCTAATATTAGGATTTAAACAAAACAAAACTCAGTAAACTTTACACATTTCCATGTGGTTTCACATATAGCAACATTAGTTTCATATGTTTTAATACATCACGAAGATTTAGATACACTCATCGTCCATGTATTCAGATTTTTGAGTATTAACTGAAACATCAAGTGAGAAGAATTTTTCATGGCCACAGGTTATTACTGCAAATGCTATTATGCAGCTTGATTCTCCCTCCTGGGTACCATAAGCAGTAATTAGTTATTTTTTTAAAAAATGGCCAGAAGATGTCAAGTAATGCAAGAACACTAAGTTTCTGGCCTTGGGGAATGCATATTTGTTACTGGTGACAGAACAGCACTCGGTGGTTTAATTTCTCAGCCAACTGGAGCTGGGGAGTCCAAGCCAGGATTTCCCTTCACATACATTTTATTTTGTGTTCCTCTGTAAGTAACAATTTCTGTCACACGTTTATCACGCATTCTTTAACTGGATTATTGTTTTATTCCTATGCTCAGTATATTCTCAAGCTCCATATTTTGTGAGGTCATGACCTATTTCCTGAGGCTGTCACTTTGTGTCTGAAATTTTCAGTAAGGAAATCAAAATCTTCAGGTATCTTCTGTTCTATTTAGTAGGTGTTAGCTATGAAAGCTGTCAAAGGTGAGCAAGTATTCTTCTTTAAATGAGAACAGATCTATCAGCTTGTTCCAGAATGTGCTCTGGCCTCTGTAATTTGGAAAAGTATGTGTTTGAAATGAGAAATTGCAATTTTTGTAGAAATAACACTGCATGTAGGGGGCGGTGGGTTATTCTTCTAACATTCTTCAGAGTTCTCAAAACTGTGAAATTCTTAGTGTAACAGATTGGAAATAGGTCTGTCCTAAAATTATGAACTCCAAGGTGCTTCAGGAATTTATATTCATTCTTAATAGTGATCTTTCTAATGCTTGTTATCTTTTTTTTTCTTTTTTTTTTTTTTTTTTTTTTTTTTTTTTTTTTTTTTTTTTTTTTTTTTTTTTTTTTTTTTTTTTTTTTTTTTTTTGTAGATTAGGGAGTTCTTATTTGTATTAGACAATCCTAATTAAAAAATACTTGAGAGCTGCTACAGAGCCAAGCAATGCTATATGAAAAAGATTGAATGCAGAAATCCAGAAGAAATTATCTACAGGTAATTAATCAAGTCACAGTAGGATGAGACCAGATGGAATTAAATGAATTTCAAGACATTTTTATTTTTCTAACCATCAGTATCTTTCTGTCATGTTGAAAAATTCTTCAGCTACCTAACTGTGCCTTTTTTTTTAGATAGAATTCCCCCTTTAACACTAAAATTTCTGCTACCCTTCGAAGGAACTGATTGCTCAGGTGACCTTCATGCTGTGCAGTCCCAGATCTGTGAAGAGGAGTCATGAGCAGGGTCTGCACTGTGACACTGCACCTGAGAGGCAGAGCTGTAAGAGTAGCCAGCTTTAACACTTGCACCATGAGGGCCAAAGGATATGTTTATTCACAGCAGACAGGTATCAAGCCAAAAAGGGGGCTGGGCAGGTGCAATTCTGAAATGACTACATCCCATTTAAGAAGTATGGTGCAAAGAGCAAGGCGCAAGCTTAGATTCAATTCCCAGGTTTACCACATGCTTCTTGTATGACCTTGGGCAAATGACTGTAAATCCAAGCCGTCAGATTTCAATGGAGAGGTGCTTAAATACCTGTGAAAGTCTGAATTTTAATTATATTGTGCCTCCATTCCCCATCAGCAGCGGTATCACTTTCCTACCTTGAGCTGAACTGTGAATGGCTGGGATACTGGGAAAGCAAGAGAGGTATGAGTACGTGAGGAAAGAAATTAAAAGTGAAGCCATTTCTTGATGGTTTCTTGAGATCGAGCTCCTGTAGGCAATCCCTAAGAAGATCTGAACTCATTTTTGAGCCCTTTCCTCGCTACTTCTTTAATTCCACCCTTTATTTCACAGGATGCACAGAACTGTAGCGTGTTGAGACATATTCCACTAAGTAAATCTGATTAAAATTGGCCGACATTTCGAAAGTTATTTGGGAAGGTAAGGCAGATAGGTGGTGCAACAATGCCTAAGTCTTGTTCTTTAGAGAAAAGGTAAACCATCTTATTGTTTCCACCAGTGAACAGGTAGTTAAGCAAGTAGATTTAAATATATCACTTGAAGTTTAGCTGTGCTAGTTAATCTCCACCTGGTGGGGTTAAATGTGGCTGGCAGCAATCCCTTTGAAAGGTACCTGGAGCAGAACTGACTTGTAATCAGGTAATTTATATGTTAAAACATGTCTCAAACATCAAGTAAAAACATTCCACAAGAGCAACAGAGAACTTCAAAGTACACGTGAAAGATGTCAGTCCAGGCAGAACCATATGAAGGACTAGAGATTTTGCCAGAAGCCTCTAATGTGTTCACGAGTAATACAGCAACAGGTGGAGGTAAAACTATAACAATATCTCTCTCCTCTGCTTTGTTTTCAACAAAGCAACAAAACAGTTTTGAGATGCAATCTGAGAGGAACCTGCTTTGCAACTGTGCCATTACAGCCTTCTGGATAAAATCATTTGCATTGGTTTTGGCTCTTTTCAAAACACAGGAGAAAAAAAAAATCAATGCTCATTTTAAATAGCAAAGGGTGAAATCCTTTCAAACCTTATGACAAGTAATATAAAGTATAAAATGGAAAGGCTAAGTACATCTAGTAAAACTTTATTTTTTTCTAGCTAAATTTATCACACATTTCCCAAGTGTCATTCACATGGGTTTGTTTGATATCATCGGCCTTCATCTGCATTCTATGATATTTTTTGGATTTTCTCCCTGTTATCAGCTACATGTGGGATTGAAAATTTCTTAGTTGCACAAGTATAGTGAAAGATGCCTTATTTAATTCTACTATGCAAGAGGACAAGCTGCTTAATGGCTAAGCAGTGAAACCCTACATCTCCCAGGGGTGAGGATTCTGGATTCCATTACATCTTTGTTTGGGGTACTGCAAAGGGAGTGCAGAAGGCAGCTCAGATGGAGATGGGAAGTGAGGAAATGCAGGCTATTGCCCAGTCCAGTTCTGATGGCAAAGTTAGAGTTGCAAAAGCCAAGAGGCTGTTGGCCCTGATGCAGTGGACTTACGGAGTAGGGACGCTGTTGGGCTACAGAAATAAGTTTTGCTCTGTATTGTGAAAATTTGTCTTCATAAAGCCCATATTCTCACACTGTGTTCATATGGATGATGTGCAAAATAGGTAATAGGTTTGATCTCTTCTTTTTGCTTGGCAAGTGTTATGGTTTAACCCCAGCCAGCAAGTACCACACAGCTCACTCCCCTTCCTCAGCAGGGAGGAGAATCATAACAAAAAAGGACACCTCATGGATTGAAATAATAGCAGTTTAATGATTAAAATAAAATACTGTGGTACTATTTCTACTACTACTACTAGTAACAAAAAGGTGAGAGAGGACTAAAACCCAAGAGAAACAATGCACAGCACAGTTGCTCACCACCCACAGACTGATGCCCAGCCTGTCCCCAGACAGTGGTCAGCAGCTCCTGGACAACTCCCTTCAATTTATTTACGGAACATAATGTTCTATGGTATGGATGATCCATTTGGCAAGTTCAGATCAGCTCTCCTGGCTGTGTGCTTCCCCAGCTTCTCATGCACCTGCTTGCTGGCAGAACATGAGAAGATGAAAAGTCCTTGATTTAGAGTAAACACTACTTAGCAACAACTAAAACATCAGTGTGTTATCAACATTATTCTCATACTAAATCCAAAACACAACACTGTGCCAGCTACTAGGGAGAAAATTAACTCAATCTCAGCCAAAACCAGGACAGCGTGAATGTAGGAATTCAGGACTTTCCTAGAAGAATCAGAGGTTTCCAGAGGCTGTGGCACTTGTGACTATTTGTAGTTTCCTTCCTGTAGATATGGGATCCCAAACTACAGTGATTCAAAGGCCTATGTACATTACCACTGTGTCAGCAGCATCACAAAACCAAAATATTCCCCCTCAAATCTGTCACACTGATGGGATCTGAGCAGTGCCCCTTCACTGTCATTAACATACTGACTGACACTGTCCCATTTGCAGTGTAGGCAGAGACAGATTTCTTCTGTCAACCTAAACAGGAAAACTGGAATTCTTCTCACTTAAATTTGCCCACAGTAAGGACTAGGGAGAGGCTCACTCTTCAGAAGTACCTGTCTTCGGAAGGATGAGTTACTGTCTGGACATTCCTGTCTTCTCTGTTGGCTACAGAAGGGGCTTCGATCAAGAGCTTGTACAAGAGGCCAAACATTGAGGTGGCTGATCTAAGGAAAGAGAATGAATCTTAGCTTGAAAGAATGACCAGTAGTATTTCAATTACGTTAATAGTCTGAAAATACAAGGACTATGTCAGCTTTATTAATGCTAATATTTAGGTAATTTTGTATTCAGCACCAAGAATTTTATACTTTATAAGAAAGTGTCACTGTGGGCTCTTCCTTTACTGAGACAGCCTTCCTCCTAGGTTATATATAGAAGGAATATATAGAAATCTTTGTGCAAACAGAAATTCTAGTATTATTTAATGATCACTAATAATAATCACAGGGAGCTGGGAATCAATTATCTCGGAAACAACTGAGGGACTGGTCCCATTGATGCACCATTTAGATAATCACAGCTTTGTCATAGATCCTTCAGCAGCAATCAAGCACCAAATACATTTGCTATAAAATGTCTTTATCGAGCTTTCAAGACAGAGCAAAACACCTTATATTTTGTCCTTGTGAAGAACATTATCAGTGAATATCTTAATGTAATTACTATTTTTATTAGTCCTTCCAGTATCTTATGGACTCTTTATACATTAGTTGAATTTATCACTGGAGATCTCTTAATCCCAGCACTGGTAGCTTATGCAGTCTATGCCTTATAATAGTTCAAGACTGAAAACAAGATGTACATGACAGATTTTCAGGACTTTCACAGGTATTTCTAATGAGGCAGTCCTTGCTGTCCTGCTCCTTAACAAAGCACTTCTGAAGAACTGCACTAAATTTTCATGTAGGTAGAACTAACAGAAAAACAGACAAACCCACAGAATCACAGAATGGGTCAGGTTGGAAGGGACCACAGTGGGTCATCTGGTCCCAGCTCCTTGCTCAAGCAGAGTCATCCTAGAGCACGTGGCACAGGATTGAATATCTCCAGCAACGGAAACAGCACAAAGTTTCTGGGCAGTCTGTTCCAGTGCATGGTCACCTGCACAGTAAAGTTTTCCTCGTGTTCAGGTGGAACTTCCTGTGCATCAATTTCTGCCCATTTTCTCTTGTGCTGTTGCTTGGCACCACCCAAAGCAGATTTGGTACCAAACTGAAATAGGGCTTCAGTCTCCTGGTGACTTCAGTAGAAAGACTTACCTCTGACCCTCAAGAGGGGTCTGAGTTGGTGTCTGTGTCAGGGAGATACTACAGTGCCCTTCAACTGTATGATCCTGAAGACTGCTCTCCTGTGTGTGTCCTTATGAGTGGAAAAGGACAGCATGAAGATTATTTATGAGGAGGACAGCAGTAGAAATTGAAATATCAAGCATTTTCTGAAGAGAGAGGAAGATACAATTTCTCTCCCAAAGGGTCTAAATAATGAGAAAAAAGACAAAGACTGACAAAAACGTGTAATGTGTGAACAAGGCATCAGATCACATTATTAATAACTGGAATATACTGCATTTTTCTTCCATTCTCTTCCTTCCACTTTCCGTTATTCTTCTAATCATATTCTGCTTATATTTCAGGGGTTCAGCACAGGACCTCATGTATGTGTGCAGTTCAGTCAATTAAGGATAAATGAAAAGATAAATGAATGTACTTGACTTTCCTTAAGCCTCCTCAGAAGCGTAATTTCTAGGCAAAATTTAAATAGAAAGAGGGCAGATACTTTTTGAATGTGGGCAGAAAAAAAGATTTAACTTTGAGAACACTGTGAGAGCACACAATAGGCCTCTGTGGAGAAGAACATAAAGAAGTAGGTAAAACTGGAAAAATTATGATCTGACAAGATAGTAAATCAGCCAAAAGGAAAAAGTTTAATAGGTCCTTGGAGTTGATCACAACCTGTAATTCAGGAGAAAACATGAAGCCTGTAGGAAATAACAAAGAGGAGTTATCTCTTAAGAGGCCAAGATCAGGAGTAGTCTGACTAAAAGAAGACTTAAGGAACGTAAATTCTGCAACTGTACTTTGAATGGCCTGAGGGGAGTGTTTGTGAGGAGGTTATAACAGCTTCTGTGAGACTAACACTGTAGGAAGCAACCGATGGAGAGGAGTGGGGAAAAAAAAGTGAAAATGTGTGCCAGTCTTTGGGTGCAACATCAAGATTCTGTTCTGCAGTGAGATTCTTTGATTATAAGTGACCTTGGATAATTCTGATTTTTTGATGGACTAGTTTTCAAACTATGAAACATCTCAAATATAGAACTTCCTTTTTCCCATTACTTCAGTGGATCTTCACTGCAATAATGTAAAACCTTTTTCATTTCTTAATAAAAGGAAATATGATTAGAACATAATTGCAAAAGAATCAGCAAAATGAAACAGTGTGAATGAGGAATGGCACTCTATGGTGGTTTTTTAAATTTGATTTTTTTCTCAAATTGGCTGAATTGCCAGCTGGTAGTTCTCATTTAATGAAAATATTGAGATGGGGTTTGGTGGAATAAAGTTCCTTCCCTAAGCTTGTTCAGCAAATTATTTTAATAACTATATTTTTGAAGCTGTAATAATCCCTGAATGCCAATAACAATTATTATCCTCATTATCATAATAATTTTTGTTGCTATAGATATCTATATTGCAGACATAGTTTCTAAAATCATAGTGGTCATTCCCACAGTAGGTTCAGAGACTTTTTTCCACTTAACAGTCTTAAGTATAGTTGTGTGTTTTTTGGTATTTGAAACCCCAGCTGACGCTGGAGATACCACTGCAGAGTAGAAGAGTAATACAGGAATACAAATAGGAATTAAGTCCTCTGTGCAAAAAAGCTGAGGTTGGGGAGACAATGCCTCTTAAACATCAAGACTCAAAGTTAATATTCTGATCTCTTTTTTCCCTTTGTTGTAGTTCATTATTACTTTTGTGGTGGAGTACTGAGAGCTGACATGGTTGGAGTCCTGCACTGAAGGGTAATCACAGCTCTGGAGGGTTGTAGGATAAATAGCCATGATGTTTACATTTTACACTGGAGGACTCTTAGGACTTATACAGGACAAGAGAGCAGCTCAGTGGTGACTGACACTAAGAGCTCCTCAGTCTACAGCATTCATTTTGCTGCCATGTGGTGTCATCACAGCATCCTTCATGCTCTCTCAGCCCCAGAGCCCAGCAGTCAATCTGAAATAGAGAGCCCAGCAGTCAATCAGCCCAGCAACTGAGAAGAAAATCCATCGAACAACACCGTTGATGGTTGGGTTTGCATCTTTTTAAATCACTTCAAACAAATGTCAGTATTTGCTGTAAGCAAGAATGCCGGTCAGATAAATTGCTGTGTTTGGTGTAACAAGCCATACACTTCCTTCCGTGTGAAGAGTGAAGAAAGCTCAAACTGGACTGATAGAGAAGAAAGCTCAAAGTGGACCAACAATAGCAGGCAACATTTGTGTGCAGGTGTGGTGATGGTTTACAGGGTCATGGCTTTCATCTTGCCCTGTCCGGCTTCTCAGCCGATGCCAGAAGTCCTTGCCAGGCTCTCCTCTTGCCAATTCACTTGAAAGCCACTACGATGGGGCTGCACCCTGGGCAGCCCTGTGAGATAAAAGTGACGAATAATGTCCTGAGCCCAGAGGAGAGAGCTCAATAAGCCTGCTCAGGCTTCCTACCTCACACAGTTAACCCTTCAGTTACAGTGGCTTTCCTGTACATATATTTCTTACCATGAACCATCAACTGTGGGGAAAAAAACCCCGTTCCTGAAGCACCTCCTGCCTGTCGCCGGCATCCCACGGGAGGAGAGCTCCGCGGAGAGCCCATCCCGCCGCCAGGGGGCGCTGCAGCCCCGGGCTGGCTCCGACCGCGTCCGTCGCCATCGCGACGGGGCCGGGCGGGGCGGGCGCGACCGCCAGGGGGCGCTGCCGGGGCGGGGGGGGGGGGCGAGGATCTTCGAGAGGACCCGATCCCGGCCCATCCCATCCCGTCCCGTCCCATCCCATCGCATCCCACCCGTCCGCGCCATGGGCAGCACCCTGCGGAAGAGCCAGGCGGTGCGGCAGGCGCCCGGCGGAGCGCTCCCCGAGCGGCGGCGCCGGGCAGGTAGGCGGGCGGGAGGGCGGGGGGCACCTGCCTGGCAGCGCCTCGCACCTGGAGGGCTCCGGGCGCGGCGGGGCCGGGAGGGAGGCGGCCGGAGAAATTGCCGCCGGTTTTCCGGCGAAACACCCGGGAGGGCTCCCTCTCTTGCTGCCCCCTCCCTCCGCTGCAGAACAACTTTGCTGTGCCTTCGGCAGGGATGACCGGCGGTCCGACCGCCTGTGCTGGTCACCTGTGCCCAAACACAGCCTGATTGTCTCTTGACTGGCTTTGTTTGAGGCCAGCGGGGCTGGGCAGTCTGTGCCATCGTCCCGCTCACGGGAGTGCGGGGGGATGCAGGGAGCAAGACCCGGCCCTGGGGAGATGCAGGGAGTGGGACTCCGGCCTTGGGGAGTGCGGGCAGTGGTGCTGCGTGAGCGTTCCCAGCAAACGCTGTGTCCTGAAAGGAGCCTGTGCTGAGGACCTTGAGTTAGACGGGAGCTAATGGCCCTCTGGTCCGTAGAGATGTTTTCTGTCTACCAGGATTGAGGCATTTTCCCACGACAGCATTGGGGAAATTTGTGTTTCAGCTGTCTGATTTGTCCCTCTTCTGAGTCAGAACTTCAGCCTGAGATTCTCTTTGGACATAGCATTTACTATGCTCTCACTGGGTCTATAAAAGTCTGATGAAAGAAGATAAATAATGGGCTTGAAGTAATGAACGCCGGAAAATGAATCTATGCTTACATCTGACACTGAACAGCAGTTCTGCTTAAATGAAAAGGCACTCTTAGGATGTAGTGCTTCATTGAGCATCTACTATTGAAGGAGTTTTTTCAGCTCCACCAAATCCTTGGGAAGGGGACTGTTTTTATATATGCAGTGTTTTGAGAACATTGACACTAAAACGGCTCGGGAGTTTTAAGGTTATATATAATATTTTAAGTCTTATTGTGCATTTGGAAATTGTCAGATACTTGGCAAACAAAGAATGAAGATGCCTGTGCGGAAGAATTTGCGTAAGGCACAGCAGGAGCTGGCAAATACAAAGAGGAGGTTTATAGCAGTTAAAACTCTGGAGATAGGCTTATTGTTATGGCTCTACATTGCTTAGTATCTTTCAATTATACCAACACAAAATCCTCCAGTCTGAGTCAAAAGCCTGGAAACTGGATGTTCCTTGATCCTAAGAAGGAGTGGGGGGAAAAAAAAAAGAAAACTCTCAAACCACTGTCAAGAGAGTCCAGTTGCCCTTGGGCTTTCAGAACAGTGCAGTGACCTGATATTAGTTAGAGTTAACCCCCAACAGGTCCCTTACCTAATGCTGCCACTACCATGCTATGATTTAGAAATACCCAGTTTAGTTTTAAATCAAATACTGAAAGCTATGCAGGTGTGGTAGCACAGAGTCTGGGACAAAGTAAACTGCTGTGGAGTTATACCCAAACCTGGTTCCTCTGGCCAACAGTCTATCTGCTGACACAAACTCAGAAACGAAGCCTGCATCTTAATGAGCTTCTTCAGCCTTGTGAAGCTGACTCATTTAGGGTAAATGACTTAGAAGAACCTATTGTTTGGGCTTTGGTTTATATGCTCTGCTGTATCTTTGGTTTTTCAGTTTAAGACATTCTGCTGCCTGTTCTATAACTCTGGCAGTGTCTTAAAGTAATTCTCAAGGAAGGTTGGTTTAAAATGTGACATCAAGGTTTATATTTCAGCACCAAGGCAGCTTTTCTTCTGGGATAGTTGCACACTAGTAGATTGTTATCTGAAACCCAATGTCTGTTTCCCAAAGGAGACATCAAAGTTTTTTAATGTCCACCAAGGACAAGAGATGAGGGAAGTTGTGGGTGCTGTAGAAGAGGTTAAACAAAAGATTAAAACAAAACAAAACAAAAAAAACATAAATGTGAATAGAAATACATAATTTAGTTTAAAATGGAAACATAATTCAAATAAGCTAATTACTCATTGTTTAACTGACTCTAAAACACGAGCAATCTAAAATTACCCCTTTCTATAGTTAGTCATAACCAGCAGTAGGGTGTTTTAACATCTCCATGCACCCCTTGGACAAAGTATATCTAAACTTACGTGTGTTGTAGGAGGACGAAATTGGGCCATTGGTAGCTGTAAGAATTTCTTAATGGCTTTCTGGATTTTTTCCCACCCTTCCATCATTTTGACAATGGCAATGATAAATTTAGTTATTAATTTACTGTAAGATCTAAAGAGGGTTAAAAAAATAAACAGTGGGGAGCTGGCAATGAGCAAAACTGGCAAGAAAAATGGTGGCTAGCAGAGGAAAAAGTAAAAATGTTAAGATAAAGTGCTTATATATGGTTTGCATAACATAGCTATTAAATACATTCTCTTGTCCTTAGCTTGTGCTTTCAAAAGGGGTTATTCTCAATCTTCAAATACCATTCAGTTTACTTCAACAATTGAGTTTTACACGTGCAGTATTTATGGCATTTTGTGGATGTAAAAGTATGAAAATTGGAAATAACTCCGAAGAGAGTGCTTTTCCTGATTTTTTTGTTAATTTTTTTTCCACACCTTTTTAGTTTTCTGTATTATAAACAGGCATTTTACTGTGGAAAGGACTAAGGACAAAATTCAGAGCTATACAATAAGGGACTAAACTTACACATCAGAATTAAGATAGCCTGAGTTGCAGCTTTTGCTTTATAAAACATATTGTTTGTTTCTGTTGGACTGTACCTTGGTATAGCTTCAAGTGCTACTTTCTTTCTCCCAGGCCCTCGTGCTAGTTGAATTTTGTGAGCAGCCGTGTTTCAGTTCAGTTTGATTTTGACGTAGATTGAAGTTGCTCAGCTTCTTTTAGGACTGGGCACTCAGGATACAGCACACACCCACTGGTGGACCTGGAAAGTTACAGTAGACATGGAATGAAATTTGGGGTGGATTCTACAAAGGGAATTGACAAAGTAATGCTAAAATAATAGTTCCTCATTGTTAGTGGTAATCTGAGAACCCCTGAATGCAGCATCACTGTGAGATGGAATAACAGGGGATCCACTTTGGTGGTCCTAGTTCTGTGCTGGAGTACAAACACCAACGGTGGTTAAGTTGCGTTGACATTTACATGTGGTGAGTGTCTGAATAATGAGGCCCCAAATATTTTTACTTTTGCAGTATTTCCTGGAAATGTGTTGACCATATAATTTACATGTGAGCAGGTAACAATAACAGATGTGTCATAGAACTCTTTATGGAGAAGAGTAGACTCAAATGCTTAATGTGGCTTAATGTCCATGTACTTCCTCTGTCCTTGTTAATAGTTATGCCATCCCCTTGATTTCTGCTGTGAACGGAAACAGTGATTGGCCTTCAAAAATGTATGGTACTTGTCTCCTTTTTTCCAGTCCTTTTTTATGCCCTCTCTATTTTCAAAACTCTACCCCTTGTTCCTGTCTAAAAGTTGTTCCTTCATTAAGCCCATCTGGGACACCCTTTGGTAGGATGTCTTGTTATTGTTTTGATTGTGCCTGTAGAAAACAAACTGAATACCAGATAGAATCGTGCACTGTGTCTCACTCATTATGCCAAATTGGTAACTTATCATCCTTTTTCTTCATCACTGCTATCTCCTGAGAATGTTCTATCTTTGATGTCCTGCATGTTTTTGATACCTGCCTGTTGCAAAACTGTTACAAACTGCCTTGCAGTTTGTAGTATCTCATTTTTTTCCAGTGCTTGGTTATTTTTTCCTCGTTCCTACTTCTCAATACCTTCCATTTTGAATGTTGTGTCACATTGTAGGTCTTCCTCACAGAACCTGATTATATTTGATGGCCTCTCTTTTTCCTTATCCTCAGTTTGGTTTTACCCTCTATTTTTCTTACAAAAAGCTCACAGCTGTTGCTTTTCTTAGCATATTGCCTTTTCTATCTGTACTCTTTGTGCCTTGTACTACTGAGTATGTAGCTGGACTCATTTATGGTAAACCCTGTTGAGTTGTGTGACCTCCTGTAATTTTTTGGCTATTACAACCCTATCTGACCCAGCACTTTTGTTTGCATAAAAGAGATATAAATGCAAAGGGAGGAAGTAAGTAAAGCATGCAAATACTTTTATTTCCATAGAAAATAATGGTAGGTTAGTCTAGTGTAATCCTAGCTTTTCTTAAGAATCTGCTAATGAACTGGTTTTGCATAGTGAACCGAGATAGCATCTTATTTTATCTTCTGTTCTAGGGAAGTTGCCTGTTTTGCATATTGAGTCAGCTGCTGGGGGAAGAAAGTGCTGTTTGACATGGTCACCTCACCTGTGTCCCGGCCTTGCATCCCCGGTAGGGTGAGAAGGAAACTCTTGACTTCCTTATCTCCTCCGCTGTTTGCACAGCCTGACACAAAGCAAGCACGTCTCTGTAATTCTGGCTCACAAGTTGTAACGAATTTGTTGTTTTACACTCGTCTTTCACAACCATTTCCAACCAGAGCTTTGTCAGAGCCTGTGTGCATCAGATTGATTTTGTCATATCACTTAGCTGGCAAGAGAGTTCGGAGGGCAGTGACCTGTTAGACTGTGCTGCTTCACTCACCTCACGGAAACGCTGTGTCATTGCTTGCTGGGCTGCTACAAGGAGGATTAAATTGTCCCTCCTAAGTCCTTTTGTTTCTCAAAGACAAGAAACTTTGATTATTCTGAATTAAAATAAGTGGGTTTTTTTCCCCTACCTCTTAAAAAAAAAAATCACAGTTTTTTTAAGCCAAGTACCTAAGTACTTCCCATGGTGTAATATAATACCTCCTTAAACTTCATGCCCTTTCTGGGATATTGCCTACAAAAAAATTTTTTTCCTTTAACCATGATCACTTTTAATACTGGCTCTTTTGACAAATAACCTGGTTTTGTATGAGCTGTTTTCCACCATATTTTTTATGTTCTCTATGACTCAAATGCAAGCTTGATTACAAAGAGGTGTGTGGGATTGAATTAAATGGCTTTAGTTGTGGTAGAGACAATAAAGGAATGGCCAGTGGCAGTAGGGATAATGAATAGCACCAGCACCTGGGAGATCCTGTTCCAGCCCTTCTGAGTGCTCTTTTACCTCTCTGTGCCTCAGGTGCCACACTTGAATAAGTGTGGCTGGTGATGCTTCCTCCTCCTGTCAGAGAGTTGTTTATTTACTGACCAGGAAAAAAAAAAAAAAAAAGGTAGCATGAGAGTATTAATCACAGTTTGTGGGAGCCACAAGTTTGTATTGACCACAGGAATTTCAAGAAGAAAAGTCAGGAAACTCAGCTTTTTCAGGTCATCCCAAATAAAGGGTGAGCCAGTATGGATGGCACTGTGAGCATGATATACCTACAGGTAGTCATACCAGAAATCAGCTTCCTTTGCTTTGATTTGGATTAGAAAAAGCATTATACTATTATGGGTAAATGCAAAAGCAACGTTGACTTTTGAAGGGAATAGACAAAAATCCATGTTAAAATTACCAGTATTGTAAGATTATATTTTCCATAATGATTGCATATAAATCATTAAATAAGGTGTTGTAGCTTTTAGCACAATACCAGGGGCAGAGAAGCTGTATCTTAAGTTTTTCAAAGCCTAGTTAATTTAGTTCACAATGAAATAAAGTGGAAGATGGAAGTGGTCAAAAATACATAATTAATTTATGATTGCTTGTCTTTTACCAAGGAAGACATAATCTGAAATGTATAATTTTTAAATTTATATAGCTTGTTCTGTTAGAGCTAACAGAGTTTGTAGTAGAGGTGTTCTAGAAATACTTGAGGCCAGCATGTGATGTTATGCTCACAGAAAACATCTCTGTTTGTGCTAATTAGAGCAACCTGGCTAATTCCTGTACAGTTTACTGTAAACAATTACATAAGAAATGAGGAATGGCTGAAGACTTTCAAGAGCAAGTATCCACTGTCTGATACTGCTAAGGACTTTGGTGTCAGAGAGCACTACTAAGAAAGGCTGTGAGAAAGCCCATATCTAGTTGGAGTGAGGTTTAAAGTTCTGTAATTATTATGGCTTTTCATAAAAAAACAAGGAGTACAGTTGAACTTCTGAAATCAGTGAAGTAAAGTACTTTTTCGTGTTACAATTGGACTTCGAGGTAGCTGCATGAATACTTAGAAAAGTAAAAGGTAAACAAATGCCTGAAAGTAGGAATTACTTCTGCTAGGAACTAGGAACTGGGACCAGTTTCAGAAGCCCTTTTGCAGACTATCAGGATGTGACAGGTATGAACCTGAGTGGCTGGTTATTAGAGGTTGAGAAGTAGGTATTTTAGGGTTGAGTTTCTTGCCTTAGGTTAGCAGCTCTTCACATTCTTCTGGGATTGCAAAGGTGGTGGATTAAAGTCCTCAAAATACAATGCTGACCTATCTTGAGTGAAAAGCAGATTGGAGGATTTTGCTGAGCCAGTCCCCAGATGTTCATTAAAAAACTGAGCTGAAAAGGATGAATTTTGTCATTTAAGGCCTTTGTTTGAGTCAGAACTTTTTTGTTGTGTAAATAGAGCTTTGAATCAGGCCCTCAGATGGATGTCACTTGAAAGTTAGTATTTCGTTTGATCTGGCATTCATCATTCCTCTGTCAGTATTTCTTCTTTGGCTTGTCTCGGTTTTGTAATTCCTACCCTGCTCTGTAGAGGTCAGATTAACAGTTCTCAGCAGATTTTTATTGTCCTTTGAGAGAACAGTGCTGTGAAGCTTTCTGCCATTTTCTGCCTTTTTCACATGTTGACTGCATTTGTTTTGCTGAGAATGATGAGGGTTTTTTTTCTCTTCTACCTTAGAGAACTGAACTCTTAGGTTGCCACGTTCCCAAAAGAAAGTTTGTATCTACATGTTTTGCCACTTTATGGAAATTATTTTAAAGGCCGTTTATACTCATATAGTTGTGGTGAAAAAAGAACGTATGTTTTGTATGAAGGAGATGGGTGTTTTGGAGTAATGCTGTGTACTTCAGTCAGGACTGCTCACAGAAATCTGTGACAAAGTAGACTCCCTGCTTCAAGTAGGTGGAAAGCTCAGTTATTCCACTTATGCCTTGATCATGATCCCATTCAGCCTATCTTTTATTTAAATGGGAGAAGTTTTAAGCCCTTGGATATGAAAAGCATATTAACAAGAATACAAATAAATTTAAAATACTTTCCAGCAACACAGTGAACAAATATAAGCAAAAACAGTTTAGGGAACTTCTGATTTCTTAGGAAAATGCACTTTACGCTTTTGCTTGTCAGTCTTGCTAGGTTTTGGATTTGAGAATGTCATAATTTAAGCCCAGCTGACAGCTCAGCCCTACACAGCTGCTCACTGCCTCCTTCCTGGTGGGATGGGGAAGAGAATTGGAAGAATGAAAGTGAGAAAACTCATGTATTGAGAAAAAGGAAGTTTAATAGGTAAAGCTAAAGACATGCATGCCAGCAAAGCCCCAGGCTTCAATTTCTTATCAGTTTTGTCAGGTCAGCTGATTGCAAGGCATCCTCTCGGTGTGGATTTGTGATATGATCCAGGCTGGAGGTGTGTATTTTAAAGGCTTGGTTTCTTTCCCCTTGTAATCTGAATGATGTAATGGCTCTGCTCCCACCAATACCAAATGTTTGAGTTTATGCAATGGAGGAGGTAGTGACCTGTGTTGATAGTGCAGAAATGAGCAAATCTAGAAGAGGGAAAAGCTGAAAATTTCTCAACCTAAAAAGTTCACTTGGACATAATGTAAATGTTCATCATTGTATGAAATGGCCTGTACTTCTCAGATGCCTGAAGACAGGGCTGTAAAGCAAGTTACATGCTTGTATGGAAACATTACAAATTTAAAGGCATCTTCTGAACTACTGGAGTAGAGGTGGATATTTTTTAAATTACAGTTCGTAAAAAATGTGAGGTTTTTTTCTTCTTGATAATGTTCTTCTGTGTGATACAGAAAATCTAGGTAAATAAGTGCAGATTTTTGCCTTGAAGTGCCACTTCCAGATCTTCACAGTGAATAGTGGAAGGGTAAGTGCTTTCCGCGGGTCCCCACATCCTGCCTCATCAGCTCGTGGGATCCCTGGTTGTACACTTTTGCAGAATAAGGTGGTTCTTATCCTGCAGTAGTTCTGCTTACAAGGTTACACAACCAACAGTCAAAAGTTCAGAGGCCTCGGTACCAGGGAGGACTTTGGTTTGTGAGGAAGCTCACTCCCAATAAGGAAGGATATGGATTAAAAATACCATAGTTGCTTCACTGCATTTTTTCCCCCTCTGCCCGAGAAGTAAGGTTTAAAAGGTGGGGTTTCTTTCTGTTTTAACAAGCTGTTGAGCAAAACTGGCAGTTTCACTGCTACCAGAGAGGGAAATGTTCCTGCCTCCTCTTCATCCCTGCCAATCTATATGGATATGCCTTCTGCCTGGCACCAGCTGTGGTGCTTACAAGATCCCTCCCTGGGCTGGCTGAGCTTGTTGGACTGGTGGGAAACTGTCTACAACTTTTCTTCTCCTGGGTTAATTTTCTCTTGGGTTAGTGAGTTGATTTAGCTCATGCAAAGGTCTGACATCTGCCAGGGCTGGTGCCAAGTGTGCAGACAGCAAGAAGAAGAAGGAAACGGTGTGGTGGAGGAGAGTAGACTTGTTCCCATTTGGTAGTATTGATTTGTTGGATCAATTCACACATGAAGGAGCAGTTGGAGGGTCATAAGTTAGGTAGCACTCAACAGCCGCCATCTAGATTGGGACTAACAAAAACCAAAGATGGCAGTAGTGCAGGGCAAGAGCCTCACTGGATCTTCCTTCAGTTGCTGTGAGTTGCTACAAACTTACTGAAGTAACGCTGATACTTATCAGGCAAAGAGAGTTGTTCTCGTACTCGCCACTACATCTCTGAGGGTTACCCAGGTTCCATGATTCAGCTTCACCTTATCAACCTCACTCTGCAAAACAGTGTCTACTGATTCATTTTTGGAAAGTATTGATTCACCTGGACTGTGGGTTATTGTAACTGCTGTTAAAGGATGGAATTTTATCGAGAGCAAGCGAGTGACGCACAGAGCACTTTCTGCTTTGTCATCCTGCCTGTGGCAGGTTGCCCAAACCAACAAGGGAGAGGCCCCCAGCAGCTGAGGCAGCCAACATACAGAGTCTTTCAAGTCTCTGCCAGAGGTTATGGTTGCCTTTGGGTTTTGGGGCTATTGCTAAAGCTTTGCACCTCTGGCACAGATCTACCTGAAAATAATTAGAGATGTTTATATAAATGCCTGTGTTGTCTAAAGACTAGATTTTTATCTCAGTGAAGATATAGTTTTAGGTGAACATTCCTTAGGTTGTTTAAACTTGTTGTAGGAATAAAGTATTCTGTCAGTTGCTTGAGGTATACACAGAATTGTAACTTTGATAATATATTGAAGCAAAAAATTATCCTTTGTGAAGGTTGTGAAGTTATTATTTGTGAAGGCTGTTCAAAACCTGTATTCTTTCTGTCTTTTTACATTTGTACATTCCCCAACTAGAAAAGGAAAAGTATTATCCATCACTAATACTACTATTAAGTATTGCATAACAATTCTGATCCTTAAGCCCCTTTACCACCATCAGCAATGTTCCCAATACCATTGTGAGATAGAGGAATCCTATCACCAAGTTTCAGAGAAGAAATCAGAGATGACAAGATTATAAACCAATTTTCAATGACTGCCTTTTTTTGTTTGTGTCTGTGTGTGTGAATGCTTTTCAGGTTTTTGGGCTCAGTGCCCAAGGAATGTATGCATAGCATTCAGTATGGCTGTTTTTCTAAGTAGGGGCACGTGTCAGGGTTTGCTAATTAATGCTGGCTGTGCAGTGCAAAGTATGTGATTAAGTACAAACAAGTTTGTAGTGACCCATTTATTGGAAATTAAGCTTATAACTCAGTTCTGTGCGGGAAGATACAGCTAATAATGGATTCCAATCAAGTATTAGATTTTCTCTGTTTTTCTTTATTGATGCCACATCAAATAAAGTTTCATCATGAGTAAATATGTTATTTTTTTCCTTTCCTTTTTAAACTTTTATATTGGGGATATATATAAATAAATATACATACATATATATATATATATATATATATATATATAAAATCATTTATTACCAGTGGGCAAGCTGATTTTTTTCAAACTTTGGAATATGTTTATTTAGAGGATTTCACAGTCTGAGCAATACCATGTGTCAGAAATTACTGGGGAGTTGGGGAAGAAATTGCATGGAAAAAACCAATTACATCAATACATCAAACTGAAAGAAGTTTTCAGACAACTAGTTGCAGAAGAAAAATAAAACCCTGTAATTCAGTTTTAAAAAGTACAGTTCTTATTAAAAAAAAAAAAAAAAAAAAGCACATCAGAATAAGAACTTCACTTTCTGGGCAAGAAAGCTGAAAATCATAATTGTCCTTTAAGACTGAAGTTTCAGGCTTAACCACAGCAAACATGATTTCCTTGCTTTGTTCCAAGCATATTGTTAGATTGGCAAAAAGTACTGAAATCTCAGCCAACTCTCATATGGGATTTTATTCGAGAGAAAAATATAGCAAGTCATCCTAACGTTGCAAATTACTCATCGACCGCCTTAGGAAACGCTGCCCTGGGACAGGCATGCCGCTGATGAGGAAGCAGTGAGGCTGCCAGGCCACTCCCCCAGACAATTTCCCTGGAGGAGCACAGCCTTCATAAAGGACATTTCTCCAGACACTACATTATTTTACTCTTTATTTCACAGAGGGAACCTCAAAGCTGCGGGAAGGGCAGCGCGAAGCAGCAGCAGAAACTTCACGGCCAGTTTCTGTACAGGAGAAGCCGACAGGAGATCATGAGAAAACTTTAAAGGTAGGGGGAGATACATTTTAAAGTCTATAATTTAGTTTTGCCACTGAAAAATAATCAGCAGGTAGGCTTTATTGTAAAAATTGCAGTTCATGGGAGAAGAATGGAAGAAATCTGTTTCCAGGATGGATCATGGTCATGGCCAAGTTCACCTGGTAAATGGAACGTGGAGCTTGTCAAGATCCTGGCTTCAGAGAGTGAGGTTGTAATCTACTTTGTCTGATCTAAACTTTTAACATGTTTTCATACAGAATTATTGTGAAGAAGTAATGAAAAATGAACCAAACAGGAGGGAATAAAAGCTGAAGATTCTTATTCCATGTGAAAACATAAAGCGTTTTTCAAAAGTAGCACTATATAAGTAGTGATCTAATCAAATTTCATGAGTAGTTTTTGTGGTTTCTTTAAATGCATCATAAAGATACTGTCCTTGGTAGTTGGGTTTGATGACTATGTAGGAGTTAGTCTGCCCTTAGGCGTCACACCATCCTCTTGCCACTAAGGGAACAAGAAGGCATGCTTTGGTAAAGAATGGCACCCTTTCTCTAATTTTATATCCCTAAATACAAATAAAGTGAAGCTGCATGTCATGACACCATCTATGTCCCTTTTCCACTGTTACTCTGATTGCAGTAGGAAGTTTGAGCCTGGCTAATGGCTGCGTTAGAAAAATAGTAAAAACTGTTCGCAAAGTTGATTTAGTGTAAGGGGTGAATGTTGGGATTGCACAGCAGAGGAAGGAGAATGAGGTATTTTTGGTTGCCTTCACAGCAGCCACAGGTGGTTTCTAGGTTTGGTTTTTACTGTTAACAGGCTTATGAAATCCTATTAAAATCTAACTTTCTACAGGCAGATGCACAGTCTGAATTTCTGCTGACGTTGCTGTGTAATTTGTCTGAGGGAGAGAGGACTTTTGTCGGTGTATCTCTGCTGGCAGCCGTCAGTAGAGTAGACACAGTTAAAGACAGGGACTAATGAAACCTCAGAGAAAGGTGACAGTAGAATGGGTTGAGTAGAAAGGGCTGCTTAATGCAAAATGAAACTAAGATGAAAAGAAAAGGGTAACTTCTTTGGGCTTTTTTCTTTTCTTTGATTTGCCATAATTATTCCAGTAGTACTGAATGAAGTCCTACCTAGTCAGGACGGTGGAAATACTTAATAAAAGAGAGCAGATTCATAAAGTGACAAAATATGGGTTTCTTAATTTTTGGTCTTTAAAGTTTTTTCATTACTTTTGTTGATACTGATTTACATCAGGAAAGGCACTTCAGATCTTGTCTTGCAATTTGAGAGTCATCTGAGAATTTTCTCAGCAACTCCAAAGGCTTGAAGGTCTGAAGCCTTGATAGCCTGCAACTTTGCGAATTAAGTACAAAAGCTCATTTTAGAAAGACAGCACTATGATCTTTGTGGCATACAGCTGCCAAAATGCATTTTAGGACTTATGAGTTGTTTTTCTGTGGTAGTAATTGAGATAACAACAACAAAAAAAAATCTCTTCTGAAACCATGGTGGCCATACTTGATCCTTTTGTTGCCAAAGTTCTAGTGCTAAACGGAAGCAAGAATAAACACAAGCATGTTACAAAAATGTAGTTTTCTGAAGTTTTTTTCTTCATTCAGTTCTGATCATTCTATTGGCAAGGCTGGGAATTACTGTAGATTGTTGCAATGTTGTATAGGGTTGTTGTATTTTCCTACTACTATATGCAAGAGGAGGGGAAAAACACTAATTAGGAAAGTCCAGGGCAGATGAAAAGAATAAAATAAATTAATGGAAAGCTTATGTTAGCAGTTATGTATCTCATCCTGTAGTGCAGAATGAGGAGGCACTGGAGTTGCATTGTTGTGGAAAATTAAGCTCTGCAAGGAAACCCTGGGCTCCAACAAACGAGAAAATTCATAATTCAGTACCTAACAGGTACTGAGCTATTCAAGGATGGATTAAGAAAAAAAAATAATTACAAGCAGAGCTCAGAGAATTCAGATGCAATTATATTCTCTTATCACAATATTTGCTGCTGAAAATACTAATTTTGGAACACTGTGGATAATGTTTCAATATTCCCTAATACTTTTTTCCCCCCTCTGTTCAGGCACATAAGGAAGACAAGCCTCAGAAACCGATGGAAATGAACGGGCTCGCACCGGTGCCAGATTCCTACGACTATGATCTCATTGTCATTGGTGGGGGCTCAGGTGGTCTGGCAGCTGCCAAGGTATGAAAGGGAAAATACAGATTCTTACTTTCTTGTAAATAGGTGGGTGACATCCTCAGTGTCTTGGATTTGGGTATCTTTAACACTGCAGGGGCATAACATTTCTGCCTGATCAGTGATATTTCTTTGGAGGTTAGTGCTGGATACACAAAATTATTTTCTTTTATACGTAAAAATCTCATGGTACACTCCTTAGTAGAATAAAACTTAGTCCCCACCAATGGGAGATAATGCTGCTGGAAAGCACCTTAATGGTGTTTATTAGTAGTTGAATTAAAACTTAACTCATAAATGAAAACGCTTTTAAAATTATTTAAAATGAACATCAGGAGGCATCTAGTTTTATATAAAAGTACTATCTCTTCAGAAATAGTTGTATGTCTTGTTTTAAGTCTTAACAGTGGGGGAGATTTTGTGATTTGTGAGCTTATATAGTTGCATAAATGGAGATTTTACCTATACTTAAGCAGAGCTAGGGTTTTGTCCTTGTGGTGTTGGGTTGACCCAATACAGCTCTTGATTTCTAGGGTCTGGTATTTCCTGCCTGTAGTCAGATAAATTATGGGGTTTGTTTAGGATATTGCTTTCAGAGGCGTAGCTACAATTAATTAAAAGAATCCACAGTGGTACAAAATATACCAGCTCTTGGAGTTGTTATCCCAAATATTTGAAACTTGCTGAAATTTAATGTAGGTCAGAAGCTCTCCTTTACATCAGTAGTCAAGCACATTTTGATTCTTCTGGCTTTGGTAGGATTAACTATTTATAAGTGAATTGAGCATTCCTAGAAATAAAAGTGTTTTGTTGCTTAAGACCTGGAGCTGGATTATTCCTCTAAACAGAAGGCATTTGTTTTGTTCTCAAGAATTGAAGAGGTCATTGAAGAGTGAAAGCAAATAAGGAGAAAATATTGGATTCACGCTGAACCTTGGTCCCTTTGAAGTACTTCTGTTATAATGGAATAACGCAGGACTGAGATGTGAATTGTGCATCCATAACTTATTTTGGTAGTTTACTGCTTTCCTATCAATAGAGGCACTACTGTCATGGCATAGGATTGAAAGTAAGATCTACAAAAAGTCTGAGAACCACAAAGAGAAGCAAATACTGGTTTTCAGAGGATGGGGGTGAACAGAAGAGAGTAATGAGAGTAAAATGGGAGTGTGCAGTAATGCAAAACCAGTTTTCAGTAACAAAATGCCATCTGTTCAAGTTTCCATAAGGAGACTGGCTACTTTGTTGGATACATGTGCTATGTTGTGAAGCTACCGCAGTGATGTTTGTTGCATCATTTTTCAATTGTGGGACAAAAAACATGGCAGCTGGGAAGATAAATTGCCTTATTCCTTCAACTCGGTGTATATTGATTCTTTCTGTTTTCAAATGATTGTAGAGTAGAGCAGAAGGTGGTAAATCAATGAAGTCATCAGTGGTTATCAGTAGTAAAGTGGATTTCAAATCAGTTTCATGAAGTTAAAGTGAAACTGTTGTACACACATAAACTTCTGACTTATACTCTAGATTTTTGTTTGTTTGTTTGTTTGTTTTCTAATAAATTAACTAACAGTGCCTTAAAAACCCCAAAACAAACCAGAAAAAAATCCCCACCTACACAGCTTTTAAACCAAGTTCCAGATATCTACACTCATGGTTGCAGCAGTGTAAGTAGACTGGCTAAAAGTGTGCCTTTCACTATGACACGTGCAGCTTTGTTGTGCACATCTTCCTCTCTATATTGTGCTCAGAGCTTGTTCATTTGGAGGCACATCTCCACAGTGGGTGCAAATGCTGCCAGATTGACTTGGTGCAACCCAGCTGCAGACTCAGACCGAGGTGCCAGGCCCCTGCTGTCAGTTCACACAGAACACCTCCAGCCATAAGCAGCCTTGCTGTGTTCATGGGGCGCTGCACTGAGCCCAGCAGGGTTTGAAAGCCTACAGGGCAGGTTTTGTGGCTGTGCGTATCACTCTGCAGAAGTGGTTATATCTGTTTGTGATCTCTGCTGAGGTGGCAGTGGAATGCTGTGCTGTATTACGTGAGCGTACGGCTGAGTGTGAGCTTGGGAATCCATGCATTCTATTTAGTTAACACTAGTTAAGCTGTTTTGAGTGGTATTTAAGAGTTGTTGTTGTAGAGGAGCTTTAATGACACGTCTCAGTCCCTAAGCACCTTCCTGAGTAACTTTCTCAGAGGTGCTGCTAATGGATAGAAATTAGCCAGCCTAGATCTTTATTGGAAGTGGAAATCCATTACCTCAGTATTTTCCAAAGGTGTCTACAGACTGCGTTGTTTGAATTATGATTTACATTTTGCATGAAGTAAGATACATTTAAAATTAAAATTCTGATTGTCAACTATTTGGTTTGACAAGTATTACTGGTAACATAAGGCTGAAGGCTGTCCAGCTCCTCCCAAATAAAACCCAAGGCCTTTGAGTAATATCCTGTGCCTATAGTTATTATTGCTTACATGTCTAAGGACTCATCATGTGATGCTGCACAGCTGTGGTTACTCCAAGTAGCAAAGTTATGCTGCTACATCTCATGGGTGCAATCTGTCATTGTTGTCTCTCATCTGCATGGGGCTTGCTTACATGTTTTTCCGTGGTCGCAGTTATTGCTGTGGTTTTTTGCCTTTTTCTTATAAAAGATGAAAGGAGCAGTGGAATCGGTATAGAAATTTCAGTTCTCAGTGTTATTTATGGACAGTGATTATAGATTTGCTAATGAAACCTCTCAGGGGAAATACAGAATTGTAGAACCGTGAAGTTTGGAAAAGACCTCCAAGATCATCAAGTCCAACCTTTGTCTGAGTACCACCATGCCCAAAAACCAAATCAACAAGCACCATGTCTGCTTGTTTTTTGAACACTTCCAGGATGATAACTCCGCTACTTCCTTGGGCAGCCTGTTCAGTGCTTAACCACTCTTTTAGTGGAGAAATGTTTCCTAATATTCAACCTGAACCTCCCTTGGGGCAACTTGAGGTCATTTCCCCTTGTCCTGTCAGTAGTTGCCTGGAAGAAGAGGCCGACCCCCACCTCACCACAATCTCCTTTGAGGTAGTTGTAGGGAGCAATAAGGTTACCCCAAGCTTCCTTTTTTCCAGACTAAACAGCCTCAGCTCATCAGTTGTTCCTCATTGGTCTCACCTTTGCTCATCCTGACATGAAGTCAGCTTGCTGCAGGCCACATCGCTTGAAAGAACAAGAGCTGAGCCTGACAACTACAGACTGTGCTCAAAATCAAGTGTTCCCTTCTCCTACAAGAAAAGAGTTTGGATGAGCACTGTTGTCATGCTTGGCCATGTGACTGTTTATGTCATTGTGTGATGTGGTTTCAAACAAATGTTGGAGAAACCATCTTTGAAGTAAAAAGTGGATTAATTAGGAATTCATTAAGTATGTTAAAAGTAAATGGGCATGTTAGGAAATAGTTTGAACAAACTGACAAGATGGAGAAAAGAAGGTTGAACTCCCAGAGTGTTCTGTGTATCAGCTGGTGCCATGCTGGAGAGTAGCAGGATGAATGCCTTTCTTTTTTTTTTCCCTTTCATCTTCTTTTTCCTACTGAATGCACAAATGAATTCAGAAGGTTAATGACTGTCTGTCTGTCCCCTTGCAAATCATTCATCATAACTTAATTAAAAGTCACAAAGCTTTTCAGCAATGCATGATGTTATTGTATACTCCAAACTCAACCTCCAATATGGGTCTTAATTTGTTTTGCAGGAGGCTGCCAAATATGAAAAGAAAGTGATGGTACTGGACTTTGTCAAGCCTACACCTCAGGGAAGCTCATGGGGTAAATTTCCTTTCATTGCAAACCTGTTATAAAGGAGCTTTATTCAGACTCTAACTCTCATCTTTGAGATCTGCCACACTGATGTGAAAACCACATTCTGTTCCTTTCTCTCAGGTCTTGGAGGAACATGTGTAAATGTGGGCTGTATACCTAAAAAATTGATGCACCAGGCAGCTTTACTTGGACAAGCCTTGCAAGATTCACGCAAATTTGGATGGCAGTTTACAGAAGAAGGTAAAGAAGGACACTTTATTCAGTTTTGTCATTTGCACCAAAAATCCGGCGGTTGTTCTCACAATCAAGTGCTTGTTGCACTAAAGCATGTCCGCTTTTAACAATGTGGGGCAAATTCAGAGAGATTATACATAAACTTAAGTTCTTTTGAAGTCTAAAGCCATGGAGCTTTTCATCTTCCAGCTTCTAATCTCTTTATTAATAGCTTCTGATTATGTTGGTAATTGGTAAAATTGTTGTGTGAATAAAAGCAGTAAGGTTCTGTTTCATTTCTGAAAGTACCACAACGTATAAGGGAATACCCCAGAATATCCCTGTTAGAAACTTCATACAGTTGTGAGCAAGGATTTCTTTTCCCTAAGTCTCTGTCAGTACTATGTAAGAAGATAAATTTTGCTTTATGTATGTGCATGGTTATAGGATTGTGATTTATTTAGGGTATAATGCTGTAGTGGGGAACATCTCTCAGAGATACCAAGTCTTTGTTTGTCACTTTCTCACTGCATCTGTCAATATAAAACTCTGGATAATGCAGTGTCTGAATTTTCCATGGTTTAAGTCATATCAGTTCCACTGTGACTTCTCACATTGTCTATGCTGATATAATTATTTGAATTTCAGAGGAGTTACCCTGGAATAAAAAAGAGTAAGTTAAAGGTGGCTGGGTCATAAAAGAAATCTGACTAAGAATACAAGTTTCACTATGGAAAAAGAAAATCCCAAACTGAAAGAACATCTTTCCTCTTTTGTTTCTGACAGTCGAACACAACTGGATGACTATGACAGAATCTGTTCAGAATTACATTGGTTCACTGAACTGGGGCTATCGGGTTGCACTGAGAGACAACAAGGTCACATATGAGAATGCATATGGAGAATTTGTCGGGCCACACACAATTAAGGTACTCCCTAGCCTTGTTTGCTGTGTCTTCCTTTAGTACTTTCTGAATAGAGATGCTTTTCAAATAAACTAATTTTTCCCGCGGCAGGACTGTGAAACACTCACTTTGGACTAATACTTTGTCTGCAGGCAACAAACAAAAAAGGAGTTGAGAAGCTGTACACGGCTGAGAGATTTCTCATTGCCACTGGTGAACGACCACGCTACCTGGGTATACCTGGAGACAAGGAATACTGCATTAGCAGGTAAAAACAGGGAGGAATATGAAGTCATTCTTTGTGTGTAAGAAGCATGAACAGGGCTACTTGACTGCTGGTTTTCTTCCCTGTGTAAATTTTTGTTAGGGGAAAGTAAAGGGAGGAGAATATCTATAGACAGATTTTAAGGTGCCAAAAACAATGGTGTCTAGGAGACACCAGAGGAATGTGAGTGGCTGGCTAGGATGGTTCTGTTCCTGACTGGTAACAGCAGTAACCGAGAATATCTGAAGTCATGTGCATGTTAGTCATAAAATGAATTCATTGTCTCTACCCCAGTTACCAGTGCACTCACTTCCTCTCTATTCCTCATCGTCTTTCAGTTCTCAAACTGAAGAGCACAGTCTGCTCGGAAGAAACCTCCTTGCTCAGATACCAAAGAAAGTGGGAGTGGCATAGTTTGAAATGTACTGGTCTTGATTAATTTTTTTTTGCCAGCTAATCAGTGAAGTTGATTCAAATTTTGGGAAAACTGGTTTCAAACGGATGGTTAATTCATGAGGCCAAGCAGTTCTAGCGTCATTTTGACCAAAAACATGTGATGGGCAGATGAAACGTGTTTTCATATCACGGTAACTTTTAAGTTACCTAATGTAGAAACAGAGGTTTCAATTACAGGCTGGCAAACCTATAGCAATGAAATAAATAACTGGCATAATCCCTGTGTAACCCAAATGCCATGTGGTATGTTTCCTTTCTAATAAGTAGGAATGAAATTAAAGCTAACAGATAATATAGCCTGTGAAGTGGTGCTTTAAAGTAACATTAAGGTGGAAGAGTCAGGAATTCCAGAGCTGAAGACTATAAGATTGAGACTGTAATGCTGTGTAATCTTCACTGAGTTCCTTGGGGGATAGGAACACCCTTTCATTAGAAAATGACATTTTATTCCACCACTCTGACAAAGAGACACTTATTTTAGATTTAAATCTTTGGAGAATTGTGTTGCCAAACTCTAAGTCTCTGTTGAGCAAGTGTGGTGCCTCCATGAGTTCTGGCTTCCTTGAGAAGCCCTGATTTTATAGTCTGGGTCCAAAGTGTGGTAGAACTGATGTAGCTTAAGGAAGTAGTTGAAAGAAATGGAAAGCAGGTAAAGGAACATGTTTTCCATAATTTGGTACTCCTATCTCTGCTTTTTTACCGTGGTTTGTGTTAATGTGGTTTTTTGTCTGTGTATATTTGGCACTGTATATATGCTTTAACAAAAGGATAAGTCTTCAAAGAAGTGAAGATGGTATTTTTATCCTAAAGCTGAACCCCTTCCTCTTTTAGTTCTCAGGAGCTAAAATTTGCAGCAAAATATTTAAAGCAAGATTCCGAGGTGAAAAAAACCCCAACCTACCTTTTTAACAACTTGTCCTAAATTTCTGTTAAAAAAAACCCTCAACATTTTTGTGATGATTCAGAAATAAAATTAAGTGGTTTTTTTTTTTTTTTTTAAGTGAGCAGGGAGAGGAATAAAGTCCTATTGTTACAGAATAAATTAGACAAATATAAAGCACAATACATTCTTTGGGCTGCCTTTAACTGTATTTTCTTTTTTCCCTCTTTTCTTTTTTTTTTTTATTTTTTCCTCCCAGTGATGACCTTTTCTCTCTGCCTTACTGTCCAGGGAAAACCCTGGTGGTTGGAGCTTCCTATGTTGCCTTGGAATGTGCAGGATTTCTTGCAGGCCTTGGATTAGATGTCACTGTAATGGTGAGATCCATCCTCTTAAGAGGGTTTGACCAGGATATGGCAAACAAAATTGGTGAATATATGAAAGAACATGGAGTCAACTTTATTAGGGAGTTTGTGCCCATCAAGGTAGGCTCAAAGTGCTATATGACTACAATTGATTGGGATATACCTATCATAGTGTTTTACGGTGTATATTATTTCAACTAATTCAAAAGTTGAACTTGCAATACAGAATGTGCTATGATATAAAGTGGGTTAATTTTTGTTTTAAACTGAGTAAGTCCACAAACCTTAATTAATTGAAAGGTGCAATTTAATCTTAGTATTAAAATTTTGTGAGATTCCAATATTCATTGTTTTTATCAGAATTAGAGTGGTTGGTGTGTGTTGCATTGAAAATGTTACACCTGCTCATCCTGGTCTTGCAAATGTTGAATATACTTAAATTCAGCAGCTGTCCTGAAATATGTGAAACTTCTTGCAGGCTCGTAATTAAGCAGATATATAATTTCCTGTGAGATCAGAGTCCATTGCATCACAAATAGTTATATTTTTCATTGCCAGTTCTCAAATTCTCAGCCAGCAAATAACTGTTTATATACCCAAGACTAGTGGATTATCCAGAAAAATAAATTTGCTTTAGAAGTGTCCACCTGTATTGTTTACTTGGCAGAGTCCTTAAATACTTGGTCAATTTTTGTTGAATTCAATAAGAGTAGTCATGAAACTAGTTATGTAAATGTACAGGCACGTGTACAGGCAAATTCAGGTTGAATTTAAATCAGATTAGATAAGTTCTGGAACTTTTCTAATTGCTTTATCAAAGACTTCAGAGGGTGCTAACAGTATTTTTCTTTGTTGTTGTTGGTTTTTTTTCCACAATAGTGCTTAGTTATTCTGAAATGGGAAATCAGGTATTAAGCAATTTTCAATTTGGTGTTAAACTACCATGTTATTGATTGGGGATTAAAGCATTAAATTCAGTGAAGACTGTTCATTTTCACCTCTAGCAGTATCAAGAGTAGGTTTAAAGATGCTCTTGCCGGTTATCACACTGTGGGTTTGACTCTCACAGAAAGAGTTGCTGTGAGCAGTCAAAACGGATGTTTCAAGGAACTTGGTTTTTACACATCTTCGTTGCATAAATCCCATGCTTTGTAAAAAGCAGGGATGATGATCTAGCTTTTGTTTCAGGCGTATATTTTTGTAAGCTCTGATGTGGGATGAGACAAAAGAAAGCACCAGATGCACCCTCGGAAAAGCAGTCCATCACCCTAGTCACAAAATGCACTTTTGTCTGTTTTACCCTGTCACTTCACTACTTGTCTTTGATTTCAATGGGAATAAAATATCTGTCCCTGTTTCTGGTTGAGAATACCCTCAACTTAAATTGCTGGGTATGTTTTTAGCAGGTTTTCTCATCTCTTTCAAACATTGTTTTTGAAGTTATGCATTTTGTGCTTATTAAAACCTTTCATTTGGATGTTTGAAGGCAGAAGATGAATTATTACAAATAATGCTGCCTTTGAACAGGAACAATTTCACACAGTGATCCTTTAAAGTTAGTAGGATGGCACAGTAGGCTTTTTAAAATTAAGAAAATAAAGGACAGGAGTAAAAACTTTGTCAGAAACTTTACTTTTCCTGTCTCTAAATACTGAAAATGAAGTAGGAACTAGGGCAGGTGTTGAAAAGTAGCTTTTCATCTGTCGGATGAACACTAAAATGTCTCAGAATTGTGTTAAGTGTCACACACTTACATGTCTCTTGTATGTACAGCCAGATGTTGGAAGCGGTCAGGTACCATGCCCTTTCTTGGGAGGGCAAGGGGAGGACTGTAAGGACTGTAGGATGTCCAGTCCTTTCCTCACAGTCCAGTGAATATTAATGGAAACAAAGAAAAACCCACCAATATAGCTTCAAATTCCATTCACTTGATTAGTTGAAAGGAAAAGGTATTTGGAAAAGAATCAGTGGTGCTGCTCTTTCTGCTGGATTGCTTTCTGATCTATTTAGGGGGAAGAGGGGAGTGTATTTTGGGTTTTGTTTTGTTCTACATAAATGGTTATTTTTTATTACTATGAGCAACGAGCAAAGTTTTTAAAAGCTTTCTTTCTTGCTTTGCTAGAATAGTCAGTGAGCAGCTGCTTTACTTGAGAGAGAGTGTGTACCTGGATCTGTAGCTTAAACTAGGAATATTTATTTCAGCTGATTCTGGGAAACTGATGGGGCTTTTTTCTTAATCTAATGGTGGTTTTTTAGCCATTTAGAGCCAGCTGCTGCCCTCTCCTGCAAGGTCACACTGCACCTTTATATGCTGGGCTAATGTAATTGAAACAGGGCAAAGGCCTGTAGTGCTGAGGTCTGAGCTGTGACAGTGGCTTCCCATGGGTGAAAGGGACAATGGTCCTCTAGGAGCAGCTGGAGAAGATGTCTGATGGTGTTTCCAGGCCTTGTAAGAGTTTCCTTCCTCCTCGCCTCCTCTGTCTCCAGTGGACACCAGAAGCTCACATGGTGGGCTTGGACAAGAACTTAGCTATCAGTCAACTTTTAGAAACAGAAATGAGTTTTTGTTGAGCTGGTCATAAGAATAAATGCATGGACATAGAACAAAATGTTTAAATATGCAAGCAGAAATGTAAAAAATCTTCAGAATAAATGCTTAATTTTAGGTTATGGTTAAAACACTCCCAGTGATATGTGGTGAGAAAAATATGCTTTTGTATATTTTTATTTGAAAGTACACTTTTTTCTTTTACCTCAAAATGTTGTAGGTTGAACAGCTTGAGGAAGGAACTCCTGGAAGATTGAAAGTTACAGCCAAGTCCACAAAAGGGGACCAGATAATCGAAGGGGAATACAATACTGTGAGTCCTGTCCTGAAGAATGTGAAATAGCCTTCCATTTAATGTTGGGATTTTGTTGGGTATTTTTATCCACACGTTAATTTTTTTAGAATTATTTTTATCACTATAATATGCTAATTGCACACAATCAGCAGGAAATAAATGGGAAAAAAGTCCCAAAATCCATGATCATTGTGCCTTGCGAAATCACTTGCGTGCTTTTCAAACCTGTTTCTTGGCTTAGGGATGCAGATGTGGAATCAGTTGCAGGATTTTTCACTAGCAGGATATTTGTAGTAAATGTTTGTAGTTAGCACAAAACAGTGATCTGTGCAGGAGTTAAACAAATGTGTCATCTCAAGACCTGTTGTTAACGCATGTTCACAAGAGCAACTAATGCCCGGTGGCAAGTCAGTCAGGAAGCTTCACTGCACACTTAAAACAGTAAAATTGCAGTGTACAGGTATGCCACTGTATGTTTCATTGACTGTTTCCGTCACACCTCACTCCAGTCATTTTCATAGGCCTTGATGCTGGAAAAAAAAGGTTGGGAATAGAGTAGTTGGAACTACATAGGATGCAAAAAGACAGGCACTTGCCAACCTGGGACTTTAGACTGCAAATACTGTGTGCCAGTGACCTGATGTACCTGTATAAGTGCATCAGTCATCCTGTAACAAGGACATGCCTCGGTGCATCTGAGAGCCAATATTATGAGAAAGTTTAACAATAACGACAGCACTGTTGCACAGTATTGTAATACTGGGGTCTTTTTTCTAGTCCATAGTAGTGAAAACTTTTTAGCAAACAAATCAATACCACCCCTTCATTAAGGAAACTTCTGATATCTTGTTGGTACATCTTTCACTGAAATGCTGTCACTCCCCATCCAAGCTGTGAGCTGTGTGTGATGCATTTTAAGACCTTCAGCTCTGAAGATCTGGCAAGGCTTGGTCATCTATAAGACTGGAAGCAGATCACTGATTCCTTCAGCTCATTTCTTAGCTATCATATAGGTAGCATTATGTAGCTAGCTGGGCAGTTGTCCCAGACTGCAAAGCATATAGTAGTTTTCCTCATGATAGCATAAGCTGGAACTTGATTTGCTTGTTAAGGTAGCAGAGTTGATAGGATGGGTAAGAATTTGGCCTGATCTGTCCATCATTCTGAACAAATGTTCTAACAAATAATATCCTTTGACAGTGACTTGGCTGAGAGTAAATTATATTTTCTGTCAAAACAAATATTAAATTATGGGTTTTTTAATTGATTTGTGGAAGCATCTGAGTTTTTTTCCCCGAAGAGCCCTTTCTTTATGGAACATTTTGAGGTCACCTTCTCTGGTAGGGATATAGTATAACACTTTTGTATAAAACTGCGAGGAGATAGAGAATCTGTCCCTAACTGATTTGTTTAGAATATTCTTGGGATACTTTTCTAGGGAAAGTTATTTGAGTGGGTTTAATCTTAACATTAAAGCTTGGTATTTTTAGGTCATGGTGGTGGTGTGACTTGTCTGAACTCTTTGAATGTACAATGGGTAACAGATGTATTCAGCTTACTGTGACCAAGCCTTAGATACTAATCTTCAGTATATAATGAAAATAATAGCCAAAGGAAAATGCACTTTTGAGGTTTAAAAAAAATCAGTAACATACATTGCTCTTTTGCAGGTGTTGTTAGCAATTGGAAGAGATCCATGCACAAGAAAAATTGGGTTGGACAAAGTTGGAGTGAATATCAATGAAAAGTAAGGACAGATGTCTCTTCCGTTCACTGCTAAGCTTGGGTCATGTACTGTTGCAATGCTAGTGGTGCATAGACATTCAAAAGCTTGGAGGACAAATTTGTCTCCTGTTTGTATACACTTGAATGGCAGACTCTGTTGCAGAAAGCTGCGTTTTCTCCCACAGTGCTGCCACATTTGCTTTTTTGATAATAAACAGTCAGTTCCTAATTGCTGGGGGTCAAAAGTGTCTGTTCCATTCTGTCCAGGTTCACAGGTCAGTCTCAGCTTCTTCCAGTAATAGAATAGTAATTTTCTAGAATCTGCAAGTTGTTCCTTGTACTCTTTTATTCCTGTCTCCTTGTTTTTATCTCTCTCACTTCTTGGGGCAGAGATCTGTTTATTCATACGGGCTTTCAGTGCAGTGAGTTTTGTTTATATTTTAATATGTTGTTTTGAAAGATAAGGTCCAAGTAGCATTCCTTAAACTCACAGGTGGAGTTCTTGATGTGTTTTGGAGGAGTTTATTTCTTGCCTTGGAGCAACTCTTGGGAACAATCTGTCTCCTGTAGAGGAGTATTTAATGTTTGATGTAGTGAGGTCGTTGCACCAGGGTGTGGAGCTATCGGTAACATTTTCAATATTGGTAACTAAAACATCTTCCAGGCATGTGGGGCCTCAAAGATCTTCCCTTTGAAGAAAAGACACAGGACCATGAACCTGACCACTGCAGAATTTTTATATGTGAACACAGTGACTGATGTTGCCAAAGGGAACTGTTGTGATATTCCAAATATGTGGAAGTTTTGGTGCCCTCAAAATTGGCAGACCTATGTTGTCTTGCAGAACAGGGCACATCTTTCTGATGTCAGGACACCTATTGCTAGCTTAATAGAAAGAACTATAAAGTTACTACCATCAGCTATTTTATTGTTAATGAGAAAAAATTGAGGAAGTTGGATTTTAATAAGGGAATTCCACTGGTCTCTCAAGTGACTGCTTGACTGTTTCAGTGCCTGCCTGGTTTCCCTGTTACATGTGTTTCCTGTGGTGATTACTACACTATCTCATTTATTGATGAAGTAGGAAATATTAATAATTAAAGCCTTCCATTAGCTCAGTACACTTACAGCTAAAAAGCTTGCTGGCTGTCCCTTAGGTAGGCTGTCTAACAGCTTGACCTGTCTCTCTGTAGTACCCTGAAGAATAAATTTCTATAAACTGCTTCAGTCACTGGACTGGAATTTCAGTAGCGGAAAAATCTTTTTGTCCTACAACTGGAGGAGGAGAATGTCTCTTGCTGTCATTCCTGAATGTTGCCTGTGCACAGCTCAGCTGGTGGTAGAGGTTGTTTGAGGAAAAGATTTATGCCTCACCAATTATTCAGGAGACAAATTGCAGCTTCACAGGCTACCTCCTTATCCAGTGTGGGAATTCCTGTAGTTTTGTTCAAATTTGCACTACTTTACATTCTTGCCTAAGACTGTAAGATTGTAAATATGACTTTCCCTCATGCTTCATGCGTGTGTCTTTTTCTTGAAGCTAAAGGCCCTAACTCCTGCAAGGTTATTTATACCTCCAGTCTTCACAGCAGCACACTTAGATCTTTTTTCTTGTTTAATTCCAATTGCAGAACAGGAAAAATTCCTGTCACTGATGAGGAGCAAACAAATGTGCCATATATCTATGCTATTGGAGATATACTGGAGGACAAGCTGGAACTCACACCAGTGGCAATCCAGGCAGGAAGATTGTTAGTTCGGAGGCTTTATGCTGGGGCAACCACAAAGGTAAGGAAACAGTGGCCACAAAACACTGTCACTGCTCTACTTCTAAGTGCAGAGTGCAAGCCTGCTTGTTTATGGAAAACCCAGAAGAATTTTAAGGATTAGCTTTGATGATAATTTTAATTTTCCCCTGGCAAAGATATTACTGCAGATGTGTTCTGCTAATTGTGTGGGATGAAATTAATACCTTATGGATTAAGCAGTAGTCTCTTTTTTTTTTTTCTTTTTATGAGGGTTTATTTTTCTCTCAGACTATAATGATAATAAAATTAACTGAGATCATTTAGCTTGTTTTTAATTCTACAACCTTCCCTAAAAGCCAGCAATCTTCCCCATCCTATTAAATGCTTTAACTCCAATTCATAGGCAGTTTACGAAACCTACCTATGATCCCTGAATAGAGTATAATAGGAATTTGTGATGCTCTTAATTTTCAGTGTTATTTCCACTAATTTTTTTTTCTCCTGTCATCCATGTGTTTCCAATGTAATACACGACCTGAGCTGTAATTGAATATGGACACAAAGGCAGGTCAGATGTACCGATAACTCAGCACATGTTTATACCTGGGTAGTTGAATTAATCGATTCAGTGTTTATGGTTCATACTCGTGCAGTTGTGGGCTTCAGACAGATTATGGTTGCTTAAATGGGAGCAGTGTGGGTACTCATCTACACCTTATGTTTAAACCAGGAGGAAAGGGTAGTGCCTTTGAAGAACTGTCATCCAGGCACTGCTGGTGTGGATGCTTGACTCACCTTCATAACCACAGGGCATGAGCGTAAAGGTTTTTTCTCTTTTAAAGCCTGCTGAATTCATATCAGATTCAACTGTTGGCCAGATTTAGAGCTTGATTGAGTTGTTTGTTTTACGTTGGCAGGTATTGTGGTAACAGAATCCCGCATCAGTGTGCAGAATGTCATTGCATTAGCCAGGCAAAGTTTAAGGAACCGTAGCAGAAACCAGGGGTTTTTTTTTGTGCTGCAGTACTATGAATATGTCTTAATTTACATTTTATGCCAGATAACAGTCTCTCAAGGTACAGAAATCCTTATGCTGCCAAGGGAAGCATTATCTCATTCAGTGAATCCAAAAAATGAGTAACTACTTAAATGGGAACCTGGCGTAGGTTTATGTTGCAACAAATCTGGAAAAGGTGATTGTATGAAATGTGTTATCGATAGGTGGGGAAAGGACAGTAATCAGCATCTTAGTTGATCCCCAGTCACAAAGGAAATTAATGAAATTTGAAATCTACGGAAAATAAAATTACTAGAAATTAAATAGAGCTAACCAGCCTGCTAGTGTGTTTTGGCAGACTGACTACTTTGGTGGATATGGAAAGAGCAGAGGATGTTTGTTTACTTTGACTCTAGAAAAGGCTTTTGACACTGTCTCCTATAACATTGTCATAGACAAATGGATAAAATACAGACTGGGTAAGAGAGCAGTGAGTTGGATTGAAAACCTGCTGAACAGCCAGGTTTAAAGGGCTGTGACCAGCATTACAAAGACCAGCTGCAGGCCAGTCACTGGTGGTGAGCCACAGGGTTGGATACTCAGTTCAGCACTGTTTAACATCTAAACTAATGAATCAGGAGGATGAGACAAAGTGCACCCCCAGCAAGTTTGCAGGTGATACAGAACTGGGAGCAAAGACTGGTGCAACTGGTGTTTGTGCTGTCACTCAAGAGTGGAGAAGTGGGTCAGACTGGAGCAATGGACTGGTGGGAATCTCACAGAGTTCAGCAAGAAGTGAAATGTCCTGCAACTGAGGCGATGTAACCCCACGAGCCAGCACAGACTGGCAGCTCACCAGCTGGAAAGCAGCTGAGCAGACAAAGCTTCAGTAGGTCTGGAGGACAAGTTGACTGTGAGCCAGCAATGTACCCTCATCGCAAAGAAGGCCAGGGATATCCTGGGCTGCATCCTGCAGATGCATCCTGGCAGAGCATTGCCATCAGGTGGAGGGAAGTGACCTTTTCTATTCCAGTTAGCTCTGGTGAGACAGATTTGATTTTATGTCCAGTTTTGGGATTCCCAGTAGGAGAAGAACAAGGCAAGTCCAGCAAAGGGCCATGACTATGATTAAAGTACTGGAGCATCTGACATATGAGGAGAAGCTGAGACAGCTGGTAATTTAAATATCCAACAGAAGAGGTGGTTTGAGTGGCTCTTGTATCAATGAGTACATTTGCCTGATGTTAGGGAGTAAAAAAGATGGAGCCAGACTTTTTCAGGTGGTATAAAGTGCAAGGGCAAGAAGCAATGGATTCAAACTGAAACACAGGAAAATTCCCTTTGATCATAAGAAAAAACTGCTTTACAGTGAGGATGGTCAGGCCCAGAAGTTGCCCAGAGAGGAAGCCTTTAGAACACTCTAAAGCTCCTTTGAAGTCAAGGGTCAGTGTTTGCCTCTCATGGTATGTGACTGGGCACATGGTATCAGCTCTAGTTCTAGCTGTCCCCCAGAAAGGCTGTACCCCATGTCTTTGGTTCTTTGACATTGCCAAGGCCACAGTTGATAAAAAAAAAAAAAAAATGATTTTTGAATGGTGGTGGTTCTTTTACAGCATCTCCAACTAAAAATAACATACCTTCTAGAAATGGTTGAACAGTCTACTGTTCTACTGTTTTTATCTCCAGTTTGACCTGTATCTGGTATATTTTTACAATGGGGCACTGAATTTCCTTTTCCATTTAATCTGTGCATACTAATGTTAGTGTGGCTTTAAACTGTCTTTTTGTTCTTGCTCTAGTTAACACCTCTGGAATGGACAAAGCCGAAACTGTACCTAATTTAAAACAATTTAAAAAGAACAGAAGAGCTTTCAGAATTGTGAATAATCCAGCTTTTCTTCCTGTGTTTCAGACTCCTGTGTGCTGTTTTTATTATTGATGTGGTATGTTTTTTTGTTTTGTTTTGAATGCCACACAGTGTGACTATGTGAATGTTCCCACTACTGTATTTACTCCTTTGGAGTACGGAGCCTGTGGGTTCTCTGAAGAGACCGCAGTGGAGAAATTTGGGGAGGAAAACATTGAGGTAAATGCCTTAATTTCATCTGGGGTTTAGGTTTCCAATTTGTAATTTAAAATAATGTTAAGAGTCAATTAAAACAGCATTCTGTGCTCTGATGTAAGGGCAGGAGGTGACCTGGTACATTTTTTGTCTTCCTTGGCTGTTCCCGGACATGTTATAAAAATAATCCCCAATTCCAATAGTTCTAATTGCAGATATGTTCTATTTTTGGCAAACAGGGACTTGGAGGTGGAATATTTGTTTTACGAAAAAAAGAAAAAGGGTTTCTTTGTGTCTGCAAATACTTCAGGATAAATTAAAGCCGGGTATGGGCTGGAAGCAATATACAGGTTTTAATGTCAAAGTGGAGCTTTTTATACCTACAGTGGTGGCAAATTCCTTGCCATGGAGATTTTTACTTTATAAAGCCAAATGTTATGCTTATTTTTCCTGTTTACTTTGACTTTGTGAGGAGGTATGTGCTTAATTTTAGTCACATGAGTAATCCCTTTTCATTCACTGGGATTGCTGGTGGAGAGTGAAATTAGACATGTATGAGCACTTAATACCTGAGGCTGTTCTTACAAAATACTGTACTGACCACATTACAGAAAGCAAGAGGAGGAAATCCCACAATAAAATGAGCTTTTGTGTCCTGCAAATGTCACCTGAGGAGCATTATTTGGAGGACATTTTCTGAATTGGATGTGGAGAAAAAGAAGTAAATATGACTCCAAATGTCAGTGTGTAAAGTGATGGTAACCTGACCAAAGGGCAAAGGCTTACATTCTTTTCTATCCACAAAGTTTGCATATACCCAGTCAAATTTTTGTTGCTGAGTGAAATTCTTGCTGTTATATGTGAAACATTGGACCCTTTGTTGCGAAAAATGCGTTTTCGATTTTCAAAGCTGTTTTTTAAAATGTACATCCAGAAGCATTTGTGTTCTGCCTAAGTCCTCATTTAGTGAATTCTGACCTCTTTATCATATCACCTTCTTGGCTTTTTTTGCAAGCCCCAGTAAGAATATTGAGCGCATCTGTCATTCAGGCCTGTTAAATTTCAGTTTGATAACGATGCTTGTAAATGCTTTCTAACCCAATTAGTGTGGCAAAATGTCAAGCTGCCTCTCCTAGTTTCTGAAGGAATATATTTTTACTGGAGGTGTGATCAATTAAAATTTTATTTCAACCAGCAATCGATTTGAGATTAGCTTATAATGGGAGCTGCCAGGAGTTCTGGGTAGAACTGTGCCTTAAAATGCCCCATCTTTTCTGATATATGTGTTGTACAGGCGGGTGAAAAGCCTTACCTGAAATTTGGGATTTGTCTGGCTGGGGCAGACAGGAAAATGTGTTGTTTTTTAAAGTACTTTCCATATTGCAGTGATATTCTCGTTTCTCCTAAATCCAGGCTCTGAGGCTATTTCTTCCATTTTTCTGCTCAGAGGAACATTTTTGCCTTCATTCCAGGTGGACCCAGAGACAATATAGTCTTTTCTGAGGGAAGCTTGTGATTTTGTAGTTTAATGAGAGCATGGGGAACTGCATCCTGGAACTTTAATATACTAATGGCTTCTCCTTTTCTAATTATTGGATGACTCCGGTACTTGTTTTGCAGAGACCTCCTTCTCTGGCATTCATCAAGGGGAAAGAGCATCACCCTGATTTCAGATATTCTAAATGCTACATACATAGCTCATTATTTAAGATAATCTGGCAGTTTTTGGAAGATCATGCTCTCTGCCTGGAAGTTACACAACTCTTTTCTACCCTGTGTTGTATTTCCAGGTTTACCATAGTCATTTCTGGCCACTGGAGTGGACTGTGCCATCCAGAGACAACAACAAATGCTATGCAAAGATAATTTGCAATATCCAAGATAACGTAAGTGCATCTTTCCTTCCAGGGAAAACAGTATTTTTATGTTCATCATAGGGACCATTGATGATACAAAGTCTAAAAATTTTGAAGTGTAGTAGATATTTATAGTGATACAGTACTCTTATTTATACAAAACAAACCCTTAATAAAACAAAAAATTCTGCCATTGCTATTTGTATATGGTACTTCTTCCATATATATGTAAAATAAGAAGTAGATATCTCTAGGACTGTCCATTAACTTTGAGCAAATCAATGCACATAAAAATGGTTAGAATTTTTATTGGTTTATTCTCTCCTCCCCAAGCATTTTTTCTGGGAGGTTCTTCTCTGTGAAGTGGAGGCGTCTCAGAAACCATCACAACTTGTAATCTCTGCAAACACACATGTGCTTATAAAACTCTTGAGCTTGTTCTAATAGGATAATGTATTTTGCCTGCACAAATCTCATTTAGGATGATAATGCCAGGATTATCCATGGACTAGGATAAAATTTCCTGGCAGTGGAAATGTACATACCTGCTAAAGCAAAAGTAAAGTTACTGACTGGTTAAAAGAATTGGTGTGCCCATCTCTGAATGATCACCATCTGTTTAATTGATGATTTTAATAATATGAATTATTATGAAGGGTAATATGTGGTTAAAATGTATTCCTGCTAAGATAGTGACATAGCTATCTGTCCTTTAAAAATATTTAATTTACCTATGTTCTTTTTTCATTAAATAGATCTATTTTCCTGCGGTCTTTCTAAGCATCACATTACCGTTCTGTAAAATTTGCAAACCTGTCAGGTTTTGACCATATCCTCTTTCTGGAGGAGTGTGCATTAGTGTGGAAGGTATCTTAGAACCCATGGTTACGTTCTAAGTTACTTAAGAAAATGAAAAGGCTTAATGGTGGTTTAAAGTGTTTCATTACTTTGTTTTCATTTCTTGTCCTGATAATTTGAAACATGTTTAAATATCTAGAGGTAGAGTTGAAAGTTACTCTGGATGAAAAATAATTCAGAAACTATTTAAAACTCTCATTATCTTGGTTGCATTACTATTGTTGTATTTTTACATATGTCTGTATTTTTAAAGGAAAATAAGGATAATTCCATTTTAGTTATTACCCAATTATAGCTTTTCTTATTTAAATAAACCCTGTGGTAAATCTCAGTCCTCAGACTGAAAGAATAATAACTTTTCAGTGTACTGAGTATCCACTACATCCAATACATGTGATATTTAGTGGGAAGAACAGATAACTTTTGATACCCAACTGGGCTACATCTACGCTCAGCAAAATCTGATTAATTCCCTGAAGGCCACTAGAGCCCATGGCAGTTGGCATGTGCTAAAGGAGACTTGCTTTTCTTTAAGAAAAGCAGGTCAAGTCAGTACAGCTTGTTCTGTTGAATGTTCTCTGAGGATGCATGTGCAGTTTGACGTATTTTGCAGTTGAGCATAGTATAGATCTGAGAAGTGTGAATAGTGTCTTCCTTGTAACTGGATGTTTGGTTTGCCTGCCTCTGGCAAATTATATATTATCTCCCAATGAAAGTAAACACTGAGACCAGAGTAGTCATCAGTGTAGTTATAATACATTTGCCACCAGCTGTGTCTGGTTAGCCACAACTTCAGCTTGTGGCCCTTTGCTGTAAGCAACTATCGAACTGAAAATTCTTCAGAAGATACAGACCACGTATCTTTTGGGCCCTGCTGTTGAAAACCAGGGTGTTCATATTTACTTAGGCAAGCATTCTGTTAAAATGAGTGGAATAACTTGCCTGAATACAATTAATTGTATTTGTGATTCGGACACACATAATTGAGCATAGAGCATGGGGTGTATTAAATTTGTATGCAGATGATGTAAGTGCAGGACTCTTGTGCAAAACTGTGCAAGGAAGCTGACTCCTGAGCTCCTAGTTGAATCTTTGCAAAGAGAGAACAAAATTATACCAACTATCTCCCATCTGTTGGTGCTAATGATAGTTCACATTTAAGTGATTACAATAATTTGTGATATGTTTTATGAACTGGTGAAGTTACATACTCTGAGCAAGAAAACATTACATGTTGTCTAAAGAGAACTGAAATTGCATGATTGTGCTTGCATTTGATTATCTTTGGCATTTAGGAGAGAGTCATTGGTTTCCATGTCCTTGGTCCAAATGCCGGAGAAGTCACCCAAGGGTTTGCAGCTGCTATTAAATGTGGGATGACAAAAGAACAGCTGGACAACACCGTTGGAATTCACCCTGTCTGTGCAGAGGTTTGTGTTTGAAGTCACCTCATAGCCCAGCTTTCATAGCATTCTGGGGCAGGGTATTGGAATTCTGAATAACAGAGCTCCATTAAAGAGGTCCGAATTTGGAGGAAAGGACAGGAAATTAACTGGTTTTAATATTTAGAATTCTAACATTTGGGTTTAATCTGGGATATTTATTTTTTTTTCAAGTGTATTCATTTGTGAAAAGTTTATGGCCTCACTTAATCTGGTGCTCTCTCTACTGTGAAGTGTAGAGTTTTCCTCCCACTCAAGATTATGAAGGCTTCAAATACTATTTCTGCTAAAGTGGTGGTAAAGCTAGACTGGGGTACTCAAAATAGGCTTATAAACTGGTGCTGTGGAAGGGGACCAGCTATGTGACAATTTTTCTGTTAGATTCTGGCCTTTTAAACATCTTGCCTTTATTCTGTAGGCCTTCACTTCATAAGGCCACACAAACATTTCTTCTTCTGTTTGTCTTGCTGTTCCTCATTAATGAGGAGCTCATTTTTCTGCAGCGGGTGTGGGACAGCTCCTCCCAGATGTAAATCAGAGATGCTCCATTGATTTTAGTAGCATTAGGACGAGTTTATAGTAGCTGAGGATCCCTGAAAGCTTGTTGATGACCCAAGTCTTTGTACAGAATCTCTGCACCTGCTTATGTGAGCTACAGCGTTGCAAGGGTGCACCAGGATGCTGCTCTGCCGAAGTGACGTCCACCTCTCTTGTTTTATGTTTCCAAGGTGGTACAGTAAAAGCAATGCAATATGAACTCCATTAATGGAACGGACTGCTAGCAATCTGAATCATCTCCAAAGCATCCACAGTATAGATTCTGTTCTTCTCTGTAGTATCATCTAAGGGTGTTCTTGAAAGCCCTTGGAGAGGGGTGGCATGTCCTTATCTTACCAGGGGCCCTGTGGAGGGGGATCTCTGAGGGAAGCATTCAAACCTGTGAACTCAAGTGGGGTATTAGCATATGCAGTGTGAAGAGAGGATGGTAGTCATAATTTATTCTGGACATCTGAGCTGCTAAAATTGAAACTGAATAGAATGATGATTAGACATAATTCAGGGAGGTCGTTTCAGATAATCATATTTGTTTGAGTGGGGGAGGAAGAAATTGGCTCAGGAGAAATATGCTATTTAAAAGCTCCAGGGAACAGCAATCATTTCCAGTGACAGTCTTCATAAGACATTTTTTTGCTTTTACTTAATTTAATCTCTTGAGAAGTAAACAAAAATCAAAGTGCAAGATAGCAGTCTTTGATTAAAAAAATGCTTAAAAATTGTTTGGAATTTGTGAGGAATGAGCATATCTGGATGAATAGAATTATGGATAATAACAGTGTTATTTTTAACTTACATCCATGTAAAAGCTAAGGAAAATGAAGTCTGATTTGAGCAGGATGGGGCAGTGCTATGGGGTAAAATGCTGTCATCTTCACTGGCGCTAGTACTAATTAATTACTGAGTCTGATGTGAAACATGGTATTATTCCCCTTGAAGACCTTAAGACTGAGGGGTCCCGTTCTCACTGCTTTCAACTTAGAGCCAGATTTCACTTCTCTTAAATGAGCAGTGTTTTATTCTGCAGAAAACATGTGTTCACAATGGAACTTCTTGCCAGGCAAAATCCAAATAACTGCGAGCACAGAGTTGTTAGGACCTCAACCTTACAGAAAATTACATCTCAGCCTTGACTGTACTGTGCTGCTTGAAATACAGGCGGGTATAATCAAACATGTGCTGAGATGATTCCTCCAGCTAGCTAATGATGGCTTTCCAGCCATCTGATCTAAAGTTTTGTCTTCGCTAAAATAATGAACAAATTCTGTCAAAAAACTCATGTTTCCAGTAATTATCAAATGATTCATAGCTGGCTTACTAGCCTTAGGGAGCTGTGTGGTCCCTTAGCATACCTGGAGCTTGTAGTCATCCAGGAGGAAAGCAGATAAATTTTGGACATTTTAATCTTGGTCTTTCAAAGCAAAATAACAATAAATGAAGACTCCCATATGTTTTCAGCCTGTGGATCAGAAATAAAGAGTTCAAAACCTGCCTCAAGCAGTGCACTATAGTTTAAATATATCACTGCTCTTCTGCCATGTATATTAGGCTTGCGTTTGTCTTCCTGATTTGTGCGTAATGCTTTACGTGCTTAGAGAAAATGGAAGAGGTTTATCATTTATTGATGTTGTTCTCTGAAGAGCTGCTAGCAGCCTTAATGCAGCAAAGCCTCTACTTAGAGAAATATGGGGCTTTCTAATCCCCATTATCTTTAGATACTCCAGTGTTATTTGCATAACTGAAATGTGTATGTACTTTATTCTATGCTAAGTTTATTCTTCCTGAGAGATGGCTTTGATGATAGCTAATTATTGCAACTTTGAAGCATTTAGATAGCAGTGGTTTTGATTTCCTTTTTTCCTTTCTATATTATAACTATGCAAAACTATGCAATTATTTGCATAGTAAAGGTCTAATGTTAAATAAGTTTTTGCAGAGTTTTTCTTCCTGAATTTTGATATCTGTTAATTTCACAATAATTATTTTTGAATATGCTGTTTTCTTTAAAGTGACTTGAAAGCAGTAAAGATTGGAATTTTTCAAACTAGTTTTACTGAGTGTTTCATAGCTATTGTCAAGGCACAGTGCAGATCCCAGACATAATACTTATATCAGCTCTCAGTTCCACATGTCTGTAAAGTCTAGAAAGGCACAAAAGCAAAATTTATCTTCTCTCCAAATACTGTGGCCTTGGGTTAATTTCAGTTTCCCAAACAAAGAAGTTATCTTTGAGCCATAAAGACACTTATTCATTCGGTGTACAGACCAGCGTTTATTATTTCTGAGCTCTTTCCCACAGTAAAAACTTAGGGCATTAGGCCATGAGGTGGTATAAAGCCATGTGACTTCCTTAATATATTCTTTTCCACTGTAAAAGGAAGACCATAAGGTGAATGAAGAGAACAAAGCTTATTTTTATGGATGTGTGCTTTCTAGTGCCAGGGATTTTAATTGCATGATTTTCATTGTTATTTTATTACTTGAAGAAATGGCTGCAGTTTTGAGCATCAAGCCCAAGTTAATCTTCTAGATTAAAAAAAAAAAAAAAAAATTAATTTTAGCCATACTAAGAGTCTTTCTTTTTCCCTCTCCGAAGGTATTCACCACCCTGTCCGTGACTAAGCGTTCTGGTGAGAACACCCTCGTGAGTGGATGCTGAGGTTAAAGAGCCCCATTCTTGTTATTGCCAAAGACTGACTTTCACCACAGTGTCTGACCTGTGCAATTCAGAAGAAAGGTTTCGGGAGAAGTAATCCTCAGACACCTGCAGAAATGTGAAGAGCTAAACTGGACATTCCATCGTCCTAAGGAGAAGAGCACTGTGGGAGTTGGTCACTGTGGTGATTGGCTGGCAATTAACAATGCAGTGGGAATATTGACTGTCGAGCTGGCGATTAGCAGGGCATTTAATGAATGCTTTCATGAAGTCATAGCCTGAAGCCTGCATTGTCTGGTGGGCAGTGACAGAAGAACTGCTAGCACAGCTGGACAACAACTGTTGTGCTTTAGTTTTATTCCTCTCTAGTTTCTTTCCTGAACATTCCTTTCTAGTTCTTTCCAGGACAAAGAACTTCCCAACTCAGAAAAATTCTCAGAAGTTCAGATAACTGTATGGTGCCCCTGTGTGCTGTGTTATGACATAGCAATTGCAAGGTCTCCTCATGAAACATGCATTTTACCAGGTCATGTGCTTGTAGAGGAGAAGTTGTATCTACTTGTTTAATCATGAGAAAAAAGATAGTGTTGGAAAAAATTTAGCACCATCTAAAATAGCATATTTCTCACCTTCCAAATTGAATCTGTTGTGACTTTTTATTTAAAGAGCCTTATCTGTGAAAACAATCTTCTTAGAGAGAAAGGAACTTACTTTTTATTAAGGCCTTTTTATACAGAAAGTTGCTGGGTTTTTACCCTGAAAGTAACAGTTGTGCATGTAACACAGGTGTGATGATCTTAGCTTTTCTTGAAGTTTGTGGGATTATAATTAATCCAATTTGGAACTGACAGAATTCCGGTGTTGAATGAATTATGCTTCCAGGAACCCTGTGCAACTGTGTTAAATTTGAGTAAATTCCTTCCTCTGCAGGTGAGCTGCTGTAAGCTGCGCTGTTTCAGGTCTAAATTGGTCTCTTCAAACACAACAGTATTGAGACTTTCCCTGAAATTAGTGGGCCTGTAAAATAAAAAACCCTAAAAGCAACCCAGCCAAACATCCCCTGAAACAAACAACTAAACAAACCCCCCACTCAACCTCCAAAAGCCAATAATGAAAAGTCTTTCATTTAGATAGGGCCTAAAAGTTGTGTTTAGTTCCATGTGCCTTTGTTTTATATTTGATTAAGAAAACAATGCTTTTAAAACAGAGATTTCCATGGAAAATATCAGATTCTTGAATATCCCTCCTGTGTCGGATAAACTACATACACATTTGTCAAGAAATGACAAAAATGCCTCTTTGTAATGGAAATTAATGTGCTTTTTGATCTGGTTTTCCATGTCCCTTTCTTTTGACAGTTCAGATTACTTTTATTAAATGATTCTTGGGAGTTTAGTACTGTGGTGTGAATAGGGGGTGAATTCACCAGCCCTCTGGGCACAATGCCTTATACCTAAATTCCTACCTGCTAACAAATTCATGTATTTCTACTGAGATTTCTAAAATAGTGTTGTAAGTTATTTTTATAAACTCATACATAACTGAAGGATTTTTAAGCATGTTTTGTATGGGGTCTAGATGGTCTGTGATGGTATTTTTCTGGCCAGTTTATTAAATAAATTGAATATTTGCACAAGCAGATGCTCATTTTGATGCCTCTTCCAAGCAGACACCAGATGACAGCATACCGACTGTTTTTTCAAAGGCCAGAAGAGGGCACCGTGATAAACCCAACTGTCTCTTGAATTTTGAAGGTAGATGCTTCTCTGAAAAACAGGGTTTGAGGCTGTTTCATGTGCATTTTTTTTTTCATGTTAAACACTTGAGAAGGACCTAATTAAAGATAAGAAATTATTAGGAAACAAATCTTCCGCTATTTGCACTAGCTGCCTTCTATGTAACTTCTGAAAGCCCAGGGGTGCAGGTTTCTGAGCTGTTGGGCAGTGTAGCTCATATTTAAAAACGTGGATTGCAGCGTTTTCAATCAGGTCTGTAGGAAAATCAGATCCTGGAGATCTGGGTCCTTTATTTCTTGGGGGGCATAAAGACATGTATGAGCTTGGCTTTGCAAGGTTGGACCCACATGTATCTATTCTATGGGTCGTGTCATCATTAATAATGCATGTTTCTACACTAGTGGCTTACAGTTCTGTAGTTGTTGGTTTTAATTACTTTTATTTTTACTTTTTTTGATAGAGCTTTTTTTTTTTTTATTATTTCTCCATAAGGAAAACATTTTCAGGTGTGTATTTGTGTTACCTGTGCATGATGATAGAGATATATATTATGATACCACATGGGGATTTATTAATTGTCAAAGCCAAGTATTTGATGGCCTTATCAAATTAAGCATACACTGAGTAATGCATGCTTTGGAAGCACATACTAGAAAATTTAATCAGTTAAGCAGTATTTATGTTCTGCTCCTGTTTATTAGTTAGAAACATTTTTTGATACTGTGGTTTACCAGTGTGTGAGAATCCATCCCAAGATACTACAGATACAAATGCTGACAGCAAATGTTGCAAACTTTACTAGGGAATTAGTAGAGTTCCTCTGACAGCTCTCAAAATTACTTTTTTTAAGTTTTTGCTTGTCAAGCTCCCCTGACCCAGCTATTTCATTCCCCCTTTGCCCCTCTTCCCTTGGTGTGAGTTGTATGAGCAATCCTAACTTTCCTGTAAGTCTTGTGTTCCTGCCTTGCCTCCTTCAAGCCCTGCTGCCTGCCCAGAGCCCAGAGCCCCAGTGCAGGGGGCGGCATCTCCTGAAGGAGGAGGGATCTCCTGAAGACACCGTGAATGCTGGAGGTTTCCAGATAGGGTAGGTGTCTTGCTGTGCCTTGTGGGAACACCCTGCACTCACAAAGCCTGCCAATGGTCCTGTCTGTGGCTGTGCCACTGTGGCACGTCCCTTGCTCCAAGTTGCCACGTGGACAGCAGGTGGATGGGGTGGCTGCAGGAGAAAAGCCATAGCTGTGTGTGCTGCTGGAGCACGCCGTGCCAGTGCAAAGGTGTGAAGAAGGGGCCAGATGGCTGAAAGTTTAAGACTTGATAGATACCTTTTAGGTCAAAATATGGTATAAATGTTTGCTGTAAATGTCAGCTCTGCACCGGGCATGGTTTCAGAAGCCCTTTCTCTTTGGTGACCAGCTTTTCTGATTGCTCAGTTGTCCTCTGTGTGGGATGGGGTGAGACTCTGCTTTTGCCAAGGCCTGTTTGGTCTCCAAATAGAAATTAAATCTGAAAAAACCCCCAAACCACAACATGTCCACCCCCCCAAAAAAAAAAACCAAAAAACAAAAACAAACAAACAAACAAACAAACAAAAAACCACAAAATAACCAAAAACCCAAGACAGAAGGCACCAGGGGTCTGCCACACCACAGGCATGCATAAAACAGAAAAGGCTTCTGAAATATTTCCATCCTGGAGGCACCATTGGTGCCAGCAGGGGGCTTGGGTTTGGGGGCAGATGGTGGGGAGGTGAGAGTGGAGAAAGGGCTTTGGCATCCATCAGGGAGGGTGGGAAGGCATTGTGTGGGCCATGAAGTGGGAAGTCATCAGTGGGGAAAGGTGAAGGCAGAGTGTACGACAGCAGCTACAATGCATCTGTGAGGAGTACCAGGGGGTTTGGTGGGGTTGGATGATAGAGAGTGCTTCCAAGAGTCCATGGAGCTTGGGAAATGCAGGAAGGCCTCCAAAGTGAGGGGCTGCCTTTCAGCTGAGCCCATCCTGCAGGATTTGTGGGAGCCTGCAGATATGAACCACATGTTTTGCAAGGCTGGAATATTGTGACCAAACCCAAAAGTGGCTCCAGAAAGTGCTTGTTGCTGAAGGGTGAGGAACACAGCTGGATATGCTCATGGAGAGGCTCCCTCCCCTCCCCTCCCCATGCTGGGTGAAAGCTGCCCCTTCAGGGATGAGAGGATAGCTTTATTCTGAGGCACTGCAAGGGCTCAGGGCTGGGTGTCTTGGAGGTGGCACAGGCAGACATCTGATCCTGAGGATGCTGTGCTGATGCCCAGAGGAACAACCACGTCTGTCAAGGCAGAGCCTCCACCATGTCATCCCAGTGAAAGGCCTAACCCATGGGCTCCTGTGCCTCGCTCAGCCTCACATGATGAGGGTCTGGCTTGCCCATAAGGGTCACCTTTCTGCAGAGACTGTGCCAGGGGATACCAGATGCTGCCGATGGGTGAGTTGCACATTGGAGGGGGAGCAGCCGCACCTGTGCAGGGGCCTGGGGAGTCACCAGGCTAAGGGCACTCTCTCTCCCCCCTCATGGTCCCTCTTTTCATCCTTCTCACTCTGCTCCTGTGCTCCAGCCAAAGCTCTACTCAGGTGTTGGGGTTTTTCTTTTTACGTTGGAGAAACGTTATATGTTTGTTTTCCTTTTGTTTGCCAAATGCTCCTGACCCGTATTCTGTTGTGCAGAATTTGACTTTGCACATAAGATTTCTTTTTCATTCAGTTGTCTTTTTTATCTGTCTTTCCTAGAAACTAGAAATCTTCCCAGTTGCAGACTTGTCTGAGGGAGTTCTTCCGCAGCTTTTTCACATTTTAAAATCATGAAATAAGCTGATACACAGGATATTTGTCAGGGATATATATCAGGACAGAGAGGGAAGGCTTTAATTTCCCCTAGCAAAGCTGTGTGACTGGCCTGGCTCAGGGGTTGCAACATCATGGAAGGAAGGAAGATGCAGGGAGAGAGAAGCTGCATGACATAAGCAAACACTGTTTAGTGTTGTACCATAACCACTTCTTACAAGGAGCCTGATAGACCCAACAGCACCTGTGTATCTGAACATAAAAGCTCACAAACTTGTATTAACTTTCTCTAGGGTGCAAGGGGGCCATGATGGAGCCATGTGTAGTAGAGGGCATGGCAGGTCAGCACCATGGTGGCAGTGGCAAGGGAGGATGCAGGGAGACTCCCACCATCCTTGTTTATGATTTTCTTGGCTCTGCAAGCACCATTTCTTCCTTAGCTCTATGGCTGCTAAAAATAATCACATTAAATTAATGGCTTATGTTTGCATTAAACCGTTAAACTTGCACTGGTCACTCCAATAAGGCGTGCTGAAACTGCTGCTTGCTGCACATTTAAGGCTTAAGTGAGATTGCTCAAGGTTTCTTTTTAGTAGATGAAGTTGGACAGGTAATACTGATCATGCAAGCACTTGCTTTTTCTTAGAGCAGTGTTTTCTTGGAGCAGGGTCAGCTACAATGCAGGAAGGGTAGAAAGATGCCCAATTTCTGAGATAAGTAGTCTCCCTGAAGGCTCAAACACTGGACTTGTGGGCTATTTCTGGAGGACATTTGCTGGGCAGACCCTGTACCAGGACTGGGACAGGTGAAGGCAGCATGTTCTGGCTATTTCTGCAGATAACCTCACCTCATGAGCACTCTGAGCAGCTCTTACTGCAGAGCCAGAAGAGGAGGTGAAGCAGTGAGGCTGCAAACCCCTTTAAATATGTTATTTTAATGAGTCTGACAGATGGGTATCAGCCTAGGCTTATTTCTCTGCTATCTGAGGTAAAATGTTGAAAGAAAACAATGGAGAATGTATGTGGCCCAGGGCTCTGTGCTCAGACAGCTACTGGGCTCGGATTAATGCCTGGGGCCTGTTAGTCTAAGACACTCGATAGGATGCATGCCGGGGGGTGTGCGTGCGTGTCTTTCAATTTAGGAAGATAAAAATGAAAAATGCATGTCAAAGCAAGAGTTAGACTCCTGACTATGCTGGGAACGTGTACATGAACCATCAGCTGGGTATGCTGTGAAGTACCTTTGAAGGTAAAGTCATGGTGGAAATCAAAGCAGCCTAAAAATAAAACCGGTGGGGAAGTTGCTGTAAAGCACCTTAAAGTAGTGCCTCTGTTTTAGACATGCTGCCTCCTACAAATCAGACAGAAGAAAAGCAATGCACTCAGGAAATGTGAGGTGCTACTGATTTTCTTAGAACAACAGACATGGTACCAACTCCTGTTTAAATGTTGCAGAGCTGTAACACTCTGAGTTGATACGTATTTACTTTTGCTTTAATCTGCTTCTCTTTCTTCTCCCTTTGTTTCTCTACCACATTTTTGCTGTTTTAGGCCTGTCTTGGGGAGTTCTCCTAGCACATGTTTTTAGCAGTCCTAAAATCATAAAACTTGTGGGAAGGGCAAACAAGGAGAATGGTTCACCATTTCTCACCACGCAAGAGCTATGGCTGAAGCAGTCAAGGGAGGCTGGGTTTTTCTGCACTACACATAACTAAATACAAGTCATTGTCGTGGCATGTTACAGTCTAAAAATACACCTATATTGTAAAAAAAGATTAACTGTAGGCACACAGAGGTGGAGGTCAGTAAAATTATGACCTGAGTGTAGTTTATGGGGCAGGATGCCCTTACACTAGGAAGTGCTGGAAGCTTGGGAGGAAATCCAACAACATCACTGTATATTCAATGTGGGGGTTTTTTTATATAATTTTAATTAATCATCTCATCCTGGGAGACAGAATATCACACTAAAGGAACTTATGGAATAGGCCCTTCCTATGCCAAAGGAAATTCCCTTCCTTGGGGTCTGGTTTGTTCAAACCTCACAAAATGGATTTGTAATTCCATTGTCTTTTTGAGGTTCAAAATTTTCACATCTCAGAGCTTTCCTCTCACAAGTTCTGTGACACTCTCTGCCCGAGGGATGAGCTCGAGAGAGAGTGATGTGATGGCTACACCAAAAAGGTTTCCACTCGGGCTTGTTACCCAAAGACACCTCCAATCCACTCAGACCTTTCCACTCCTGAAACAGCATCTACACTTGACACTTCCTAGGGTTGGCACCGAACATCCTGAGCTGCAGCACTGCCAAGGGAGAGCCCACCTTTCAGCCCCTCTCAGCTGAGCCAATACGATGCCTTTTAGATTCTCAGTGAGTGGCCTGAAGCAATACGAGATGAACTTGGACTAAATGCATGCAAATTGTATGCAATTTAATTAAATATCTTCCCGGTATTTTTTGAATAATCGAACTCAGCTGGTTTAAATGGCATCTTTCCCCAAATCTCTGCAACACACCATCCTGACAAGGCCTTTTCTGTTAAGTGTAAAATGAAACATTATTTAGTGCAGTGGTTAGCCCTGCAGTTTATGCACAAGGTGTTTTGCTTTCATTTTGGAGTCATTCCAGTACTGTGCAGATGTTGGAAGGTGCATTTGTACTGTTATTTGAAGAGCATTCAGTTCTCCTCCCGTGGTACCCTGAGCTAAGTCTCTGTCGATGTCTCTGGCGTGCAAAAATGACATTATCCTGTCTAAGATCTTACAGCCAAGAGAGCTGTAATGCTGCTTCTCTATGTGGATACTCTTGTGGCGGCTACTGGGGAGTTTCTCATGTGTCTGCCCTGGTTGACAACTACAAAAGCTGGACACAGAAGGATTACAGTAATTGTTTCTGGAGGGTGTGATTTTACCAGAAACCACAAGCTCAGTTACCTTCTGAGCTCACTGCCAACATACAGAAAGAAGCTCTCTCCAGCTGGCCATGTACTCATCTATTTTTTGTTCTGGTGGGTTTTCTTTTCAGACCTTCTCTCTTTCTTTCCTGAAAGAGGAAAACCCCCATCAAAACAAAACAAAACAAAAAGAAATAGGTCAAGAATCAAAACCACAAAACATAGAAATCATTAATGAAGAACCATGCTGTGCCCTTTTTTCCCTCTCCCCTGTGATAACTGAGGTTTGAAACAGCTTATCAAGCAGCCAGATGAGCAGTAGAGGAAGGGATGGAGTGGGAGGACAGGAGAATAGGGTCAGCTCTTTTGGTGACAGAACTAATTCAACACATCAGCTCAGCCTATCTCATGTCCAGTGAGGGCAAAATTCAATGGCTAATGCCTGGGGAGTGGGAACTTTCTTCTTTACCTTTGCTGGTGAATTTCCAGTGCATCCCTATATGTAATTTTAGTTTTAAGGAAGATTTTCTGTCTTTCTGCTCAGAGTGGTTTGGAAGCAAACTGTTTAACTTGAACACTGTTATTCTTTGCAGCTCCAGGATAGTGTGGGTGAGCCAGAAAGATTGTGTCTCCACAGCGTGGTGGCTCAGCAGCCAGTTTGTTTGAAAGCTCTTCCACACAAGTTTCATATCTCCACAAGGCATAAGTCTCTAAATCTGCACTGCTCTAAAATCAAAATCAAAGAGGAAATCTGCTTCTTGCAATTAAGGCTCCATCTTTAATCAGCGCATCTTTGGTAGAGCAGAAGTTCTCATTCTTGAGTGTTGGTTTCCTACCACTCAGCAAAGGAACAGGTGGTATTTTTCTTGATGACTTGGAGGTAAGGAGATGATGGCTTTGTCCCACAGCTTCCAAGAGATGGTGGTGATGTTCATGGGTGGGGCTGGACATCTTTGGGACATCAAGCTGCAGGGCAGGCAATCACCACAGCAACTCAATCGCTGCAGAAATTCTGTGGACACTGCAGATCTGTGGATAGTTTCAACAGCTTGCTTCCTTGTAACTTCTTCTCATACTCCCTGTTGAGCCTAAAATTCCACAGATGGAGTCTTTTGGTAGCATTTGGCCCTTTCTTTGCAGTGGGTGGAAGTGAATTGTGGATTAGTGCTCAAGGGAATAGAGACAAAATCTTCTCCCTTGAAGATTTTTGGTTTTGCACTTTAAATAAAATTTGATCTGAATTTTACATGTTGTGGGAGTTTGGCACAGAGAATCAGCTTTATCTACCTGATCCATGCTCATTCCTAATCACCAAACTTGACAGCAAATAATCAATGTCATTTAGAAGACGTACCAAGAGTCTGAAATTTTCTACTGCAAAACTGTTTGGTTTGTTGTTTGTTTTGTTTTTTTTTTTTTTCCCCAAGGACAGCAGTGGTATGAAACTTACACAGTTGGAAGCGAATTTCTGTCATACTGGGGTGAGTCAGAAGTGGAATCCATTTAAATTCCATCCATAGTGCAGATTTTTGTATTATTTTTGTTACAATTCCAGCGTCAGCCAAGACCCAAGCTGGCTTGGCATATGATAGTACCAGTAACAGTCCAAATTTCTAGGTCATCCTGTGCTTTCTACACAATTTGGAAACTGCAGATACAAGTGTCTAGGACAGGCAAGATGTCTTGCTCTTTGGAAATGTTGGTATCTTTCCACAGGTTAAGTCACCACTACCACTTAAGATAAAAACTTGCCAATTTAAATGGCTGGGGTCATGAAGAGACAAACTCCACTCTAGGGGAAGCCTCGACAGAACTGACTGCTCTGGACTGTGGTAAAATGATACATATTTCAGTGGAGGCAGGTTTCTCTGCTCTAAGTGAAGATAAGCAATCTCCATGGATCAGTTACTTAATCCTATTAATATAAACAGAGAATTTTTGTTGTGAGGGTGCCAATCTTATTCCAGCTGGCATGAAAAGCTGACACTCTGGTGGGCAGACAAGTCAAGTTAGGAATAGCTACAGGAATTGATTTGCCTCTCATGTAATGCAAAACTATGTGTCACAATAGAGCACCATGCAGAAACACTCAGCTCCCTCTGAATTACACCTGCTTCTCGGGCTGGGCAGCGTGTTCAGCCAATGTGGCTGTACCACCCCTGCCACCCAAGCCTGAGGCTCTCAGAGACAACTCCAGTATCCCCACTTAGTGCTTCACTGTGCTGTGTTCCTGTAGAGCACAGGCAGATGGGAAGAGAAAGGCTGTGGTGTTGCTGCAAGCAGGAAAACCACAGCCTCAACTGGATAAATTGACTTAGTGATTTCACTCTCAGCTGCATCAGATAAGGGATCTGGCTCCTGCCCAGTCTGACCCTACCGTCAGTAACCGAGGCTGACACTATACTGATTTCTTCCAGACTTTCTTTCAAGACATGTCTTTGTGGGGTTGTTAGTTTGTTGTTGCTCATAAGAGACAATCTTTTTTTTTAATGGTGTGTAAAGACATAAAACGGCCTAAGCCCATATGACTTGTAATTAAAGTCACAGCCAACAAGCGTAAAACTGTACACAGCCACCCAAAAAGGGGGAGTGTGCCAGTCTGTGCAATTCAACATGCATTTCAAATCACATCTATTAATAGCCAACTTGTTTACGGAAAACAGACCAGTAGAGAAGTTTACAACTTTAATAAAAATTTACATAAACTCTTTTTGACTTTTTCTTAACAAGCTAGTCTAGGAGCACATCAATGCTGATATTATTAGCTTGCCTGGAAATTGCTGAAAACCGTCCACAGTACCTGACTCTGGGATTTTTTTTTTTTTGTTGGTGTGTTTCCTAGAAGAAATCTCATGTTTAGTAGAAGTCCAGAACATTGCTGGTTATTGCAGCTTGGCACACAGACAGTGTTCTGGGAGCAAATAGGCATTGGCTAACAAAGGCAGTATCCCATAGACAGCATCCTCCTCTTCCCCCAGCTGCTACATGGAACTAGAGCTTTGTTTGCCTTTGCATGTGGCATTAGAGTTTTGGTTGCAAAGTCTATGAAGTAATTCTGTTTGAGTGTTAAGTTTGCAGAATGAAATCTTGTTTTATGGAGGATAAATTTGTATCTGTTATAAACAATGCTGCTTTTTCAAAAAAAAAAAGCTTTACTATTCAAAAGTAGAAAATGACATTATTATTCTCAGTGGAAAATGTCATTGCTGTGCTGATAGCTGTTGACAGGTACTTGTCGTGGTTGTGTGCTGTGATGTGCTAATTATTCTGAAGTTCAATCAAATGGCATTTTGTGTTTTCATTTCAGCTGTAAAAACACGGTATTTGTGACATGTTGACAAGTGCGTGTTTAATTGCTCTGTGGATATCTTCCAAGCTCATGTGCTTTCTACTTACTTTGTGAAGAAAGGTGAGTAATTAACTCTCAGGCTACAGGGTATGTTGCTCATTATTGTATTTTCATTTCCTATGCAGTGATAAATCCAGAGTGATGACAAATATGCAAACCCATCTTTGATGCTGAATGTTACCTCAACTGGATTGCGAAGGTGGAGAGTCATGGCTGATTTTGCAAATCAAGATCATGAACCACTTATGGTAAGAGTTTCTCTTCCTGCTCAACATCTTTCTGCCTCACTTCCCTTCACGGGTCTAGAGTCAAAAGAAAAGGATTCCAGTTAAGCAGATGTTTAAAATGTCACCATCTATCTCGGGGACCGAATTTATCATTCAAACTGCTCCAGATTATATCCATTGTCTTCCTTGTTTATTTCTTTGTGAGTGTGTTCATTCATTTCATTGGTATCAGGGTTATGGTGTTCAGTGATGAAACAAGCCAAATGTTACAACTGCTCCAGTCCAGCTGAAAGCAAATTAACTGGGCAGGTGAAGTCCAGTGTTTCTTTTCCCTGAAATCAAGGGGGTCTGGATCTAAATACCGCAGCTCTTGACTCTGCAGATACAAAATGTACATCCGTTTTTTAGACACTGACTCTTGTCCCTTGTAGGTGAAAGGGATAGATGTTTTCTCCATGGTATATGAGCTCTTAGTCTGCAGCTGTGCAGGCCTGGATTCAGTGACTCTGAAACTGCATCCTGGTCCTGCCTGTTATGGACCTGTCCATGGAAAGGGGGCAATTGACAAAAGACTGAACTCAATGGAAAAGTTATTCCAGTTTTCACTGATGCTGAAAGCTGCCAAGTTGAATCCTAGCATGGAGAGCTTTGAATAAACCTACTAACCAGGATGAGATTCAAGAGGAAAAAGCATCAAGATTATCTGCCCTTCCTCCCTTGCAAGCACAATCTTCAGTTGCTGCTCATATCAGGAAGAAGATGAAGACAATGCTCTTTGGGTGCACATATGCATTAGGTTGGCATTAATCAGGATTCATGACATGCAATTGTACAAAAATTATAATTGTAACTCTTGGGTTTGTTTGTTTGGGGTTTTTCTTTTTTACCAAATACATTATATTGATTGTTTAAAAAAAAAAAACAAACAAACACACAAATCTCTTCCTTTGTTTAGACAACTGTTTAAGTGTAAATTAGGTTAATTTTTTGCTTCCTGATGGTTTAACAGAGCACCTAACCAGACCTAGGAGTATTCAGGCTCATAGATACTTAAAGGCAGCCAGAAAGCTACAGCTCTGCAACCTGGCTTGGTTTTGTCCTTTACAAAACCATCTAGAATGGAAGCATCATTGTCCCTTGCAAAGGGATTCATACTTGTTGATAACTACACGACAGAGAGAAATGATGAGCTGGTAGTAAAAATCATTCTTGTAGCCTTTCCTACTTGATATGGAAGAGCCTAGTACGCGGTTATAACTCAAAGAACTCTCCTTCCCTGTACTGCCATGCCCTCTTGGCTTGGCCAGCTGCTCTCTGGGATCAGCCTGCCTCTCCCTCGTATTGGTACATCAACATGCTCTGTCACAAGAGGAGTTTAAACTCACCTTTCTGAAAGGGAGTCTGGTTTTCTGGTTTGGTATGGCTATGCAGAGGTGGATGCAAGAGCTTGCTTTGTGTTTCTTATGTGGTGTTCCATAATACAGCATTAAAAATATTAGGGTAATTTTAATGTTGAAATGCAGCCCTGCCTCATTAATTCTTGCTATATTTAGAAATTCAGAACTGCCAAAGTGTTTGAAGGATCAGTCAATCAAGCTGTTCTCTTCTCCCTCTTCCCCTTTAACCTTATAATTCCCTGCCTTTTCTTGGCTAAACCCATTATGCTCTAAGCAAGCTGGGAAGCAAAACAGAGGCTCATCTGAAAGGGACAATCTTTTGGCCTAAATTTCAGTATGCCTTCCCTGTAACTTGAGCTGGGGGAGGAAAGGATCTGCTGTTCAAGTTACAAGCTTATGCAACATCACAGTAAGCTTGCCATGATCCTTCAGCAAAGAGTATGCAGCCATGGTTGAATATTTACAGCCTATATAAAAGTACACGGGAAAGAATTTAATTAAAAACACAACAAAGGAGAAATAGGACATATTTCTGCTGTTCCCTTCTTTGCTGGTGCAAAGACCAGCCACTGTGATATGAGAGGTGTCCTCATCTCAGCCTTCTGCTTTTCTTTCAAAATGCCCATAAAGCTATTCTGTGCTCCTTTTCTGCCTCCTAATGCTATTTCTTTAAAATAGGTTTTCTCCTCACGAGGCTAAGTCAAATGGTTTTGATATGTAGGTTTTTACTTTGATACCTGAGGGAAAATGCATTTGTTTGTTTTCATACACTGATATATTGGTAGTGATCACATTTTGGATATACAAGCTATTCCCTGCTTCCCCTTGCACTGTGACAATTTTTGAGTATAACAGCTAGTGAAATGAGTATCTTGTGGTAGTATTAGGAAACATGAAAATAATTAGCAGTGCAATTGCTATGACTCTCATGTGGCTTGTGGAGTTTAATATTTTTAGCTTGTTCAAAACTCTTTCAGAGACTTGATTCACTGTACATAAGTATATTTGCCTGTACTTATTAAGCAAATGAAACAGAAACTCTTGTCATCTGTACACAAGAACAACATTTTCCCTTCTCTCCAGGCTGGAGAAAGGTAGCCAGTTCAGGAGCTGTGGACTTCTGCATATCTGTATTTTACATTAAATTTGTTTATTCCTATAAGCTTGTAGGTGTCCAGTGTTGTTCTTCTGAGCAGAACTGTGTATGAAAACAGACAGGCAAAGGTTCCCAAGTTTCCATATAGAAACACACACAGAGCCAGAGCAAGCAAACAAGCTTGGGATTAACCAAATTTTATCTTGAATTTGCTGCAAGAGAAGAAAATATCACTGCTGTGTCAGAGCACTCAGGGGGAGCTGCCACACCCTGGAGATGGTAGGACCCCAGAAATAGATAAATTGAAGTTTGCGTTGCTACAGCTTGTGCTATACCTGTTCTGCATATGAATGGAAAGCTTGAGTCCCTGCACTTATCATTTTAGTACCCTCCTTGCATTTAAATATTACTTTGTTAAGTGCTCCAGCTTTTTAAAATATAGTGATTGCTGTTTTCCTAGTGGCTAAGGGATACAGGGGGAGAAACGCCTCTTTCAGCCAGTTTTTGTGTCAGTATTTTGAGGTTGTACTGGCCCAAGCACTGATAAACATTTGTTCTTTCAGAAGTGGATCCACTTGTTATGGTCTTTCTCTTGTCCTCGCTGGAGTGTTTAAGGAGGAGTCAGTGAATGAGGAGTCAGTCTGGCCTTTGTGGTTATGGCCTGACCTGGCCACCTTTGTGTTATGAGGATTCAGCTGTCCAGTGATGCAGTAGATGTTCTCCAGCCCTGAAAACCATCACATCTCTTATGAATGACTCGTACCAACCATCCAATATGCAAACTGGCTCTTTCAAAAAACTGAAGGTAAGGACATTACCGATATTCTAAATCAATAATATTCTGTTTGTGGGTTTTATTGAAAGGGAAATAACCTAGACAGTCAGTCCTTGGCCTAGATACAGTTAACTGGAGACATTTCTGATGTTCCAAATCTGGCATATTTGCATTATATTCTGTCCCATTTTCTGTATTGTTCTGTAACAACTCAGAGTAGTCACAAATTTGTGCTCATATGTTTCCAGTTTTTCCATACAGAAGCTTAGGAGACCTCATATATTTGTAGTTGTAATATTTTCCTTTCTCATAAATATTTTATTTCAGTTTGCTTAATGGGTGCATCAGTTTACTTTTATCTGTACTGTGTTTACTCAGGCTTAACAAAAAAGGTCTTCATTGACTTAGGTCTGGAAAGCATTTACTATATGAGCAACATTTATTATGTGAAGTAATTTGAAGTCCATGCTTTCTTTATCAAGAAACACATTCAAACTGCCTAAGGGGTTTGGAAGATAATCGGTCTGCATCTCACCATGCAAATACTGAAGCAGAAAGGTGAACTCAGTAGTGGTTGTGGTTCGTAGGCAGCTAAACATTTAGGAGTTCACATCTAGATCCTCCTATCCTAAGTCCTTGCAATACAGCAGCCCCAGAAATGCTTTCTTCAACAGAATTGCGACTGGAAAAACCAACCACAGCTGCAGTCATGACTGTGGAATAGTGGGAGATTCCTAAAAAAAGTTATTGAGGCCTAGAGTTTTCAGCTGTGAAATCCAGGCATGGTCAGGGTTTGGGTGAAAGAAACGCACTTAAGCCTGAACTTAAGCATGGGCTTTCTCAGAGGGTCATCCAGCTGTTGCCAGTGAATCAATGCCGGAGCAGTTTTTAAAGCAGCTGGATTGCATTTAAGTGGGAGCTGATTTTTGCAACGTTCACAATGAACTTTTTCTGATCCCATTGCTCAATAACTGCACTCATGGTAGTGGCAAGGTAACATGGTGTTGGTTAGTGATATGAGGCCTGATTTTAATTCATTTTTTCAACTTTCATGATTCCATTAGTCAAAACCAAAACAAAGGTGTAATTATTGGGACAAAAGGTTCTTTGCATTGATGTAATTTATTTCTCCACATACAGTAAATATCAGCTAAGTGAGGACGAGCTACCTCAAAGATGAATCAAAGGATAGAGTCACAAAGAAACTACGGTCTTTTGGTTTAGACTTCTGAACAGGTTCAAACCAAGTGGTAATTGTTTTATCAATCAGGTTAAAATGTGTATTATTGTTAATGAAGGTAGGTGGGGTCCTTTCAACCACACCAGTACCTCATGTACCTGTCGGAGTTATTGGGACAAAGATTTGTTTTTCAGATGGGGATTCATCTCCTCTTGCTTCAGGCATCTAAGAACGTGCTTCTGATTAAGGTTAGGCATCGGGCTCCTCTCTGCAGTTGATGCAGAGAGAGAAAGGGTGAGGGGTGACAATTCTGCAGTTCTGAATTCTGACAGTTCTAAATGTCTTACAAAGGACAATTCTTCCCACTTTCCCCAGACAGATATCTTAGAATGGACTGGTGGATGAGGTGACTTTCCTTGTTCTGCTGATGCAGCTATAGGCAGCTTCTTGGAATCTGCCCCAAATATAGGCTAAGTTTGATTAAAAGCTTGACTGTAGCACTAAGCAATCCTTGGACTGTCTGTCTCAGGCATGAACAATGTCTCAGGCTCTTGAAGCAGGATGACACTTGTGCTGATCTTGTACAAAGTCATTGTTCATGGTATTGGGCACTGAGTGCCTTGAGCATCACTTTAGAGAGAGCTGGCCCGATCAGTGAGGGTCAGAAGCACATTCACACCTCTGCACACTTAATCTTATGAGGAAAGTCACATACCTGTTCCCTGGTGTAGGAGCTGGGGAACTAGCTTGTGTCTTTTGATTTCTCTTGTTTGTTTGTTTTTTTTTTATTCTCATCTTCCAATCCTACACACTCGACTGATGCTGAATACAGCCCATCCCTTGGGGAATGTAACTTTCATTTTTAGTAGGGAAATGGTCTTGCAATCATAAAAAATTGATGGCTGTCTGAAGCAGAAATTAATCTTGCTTGAGAACTGCATCATTAACCTACAGCAAAACGTACACATTACGGACACTTTTATAAATGGGAGAGACTGTAGACTTCAGTTTCTAATTTCCTTCTTGCGGAGGCTCATAAAAATCAGAGAGAAAACACTGTGTTTGACATGTTGCCCTGCCAGACCTCTCCACTTCTGTAGTTCCTTTCAGAAGAAGGATGGTTCTCTGTGGCCATGCCAGTGGACTAGGACAGAAGAGAGGACTTTTTGCTGTTCCTTTGTCAGGTGGGGGACCTTGGCATCTTTGTAGTGATGCCAGATGTTGTGAGACGTACCTATCTCCACGTGCAGCAGCCCAGAGCTGAGTGAAAGCAGCCTGTAAAGCAAGCAGTCTCAGTGGTGTGAATAGCTGGGAATTCAGCCATGATACTCTCAGCCTGCCAAGCTTTGGTCACCAGATCTCTTGACTGGCCCTGGAAACCCAGGAAAATGCTGTTTCTCACCCTTCAAAAGTTTCTGAGATGCTATTGGGGCGTTGTATTTCCTATCTGACCCTCTGAGCCCTCACAGGAGGCATTTGCCAACTCAACCACCTCAGTCAAATAACTTTGTGAGTGGCACCCATGACGTGACCTGAAACAGTAGGTGTGTCCTGAGCATCATGTGAGGTCATGTCATTAAGAATGGGAACAAAAGGTGGGAGACATCCAACAGAATGTTGGGTTTTCTCTGCATCACATTTACTGTAAGCAGTGGTTAAATATCTTCACACACAGCAGTAAGCCCCATATGTGTGTCCAGAAGCACCAGGTGCTCTGTTCAAGTCAAGAAGACTTGATCCATGTGGATTTCCTAGGTCAAGACAAATCTGTGTCCCTGGGATGGTCATTTTTATCCCTGTCTTGATGCTTCATTTCTTCATCTGTAAAAGAAGAGCAACAGCTTTTCCTTCACCTTTTTGTTCAGACTAAACAAATGTTACCATTTATACATTATGTAAACTTTATGTTAAGCTGATAAAAAACGAGTGACTTTAGACCAATTTGCCCTAGTCAATGACTGAGACCTGCTTTTTGTTACAAATTGGTAAACTTTTCTGTAAGGCATTTTGATTTTGGGCTTTTTATGACCAACAGATAAACAAGAATGTTTCAGGGTATTTCAAGTGAAAGGCATCAGTTAAAAAAAAAAAACAACAAAACTAATCACCATTTCATGCATCCCACTTCTTGGGTGTGTTCAGTCCATTTCAGTAGTACAGTGGCAGAGACATGGCTAAATTTGTCCAGCTATGAATGCTCCCCAAGATGACCCTATAGCTTTGAAAGGGACTAGAAGGTCACAGCTAGCAACCTGACTCTTGGTTACTCCACAAATATAGGGTAGTAAGAGTTGCTTTAGAGGAATCTTGCAACTTAGAGATAAAAATGGAAAAGATTCCAGTCTGTGGCAAAAGAGAAGTTTTATTACAGCTGGGTACCTTAAGCAGCACAATTTGTTCTCTTCCACCTATCTTTCAGAGACAGCAGCATTGGTTGGAACTGTGAAAAGCAGTAGCTGAAAGCTTGCTGTCAACAAACATCTCGTTGATCTGTGTGGATGCGTCATTTACATATAACCTCAGAGGTGTTTCCTGATAAAACACAATCTGCTCGCTGCTCTTCTGGTTTAAAAATGATGGCAAGAGTACTCCAGTTACGCTGTATCCTTATATATATTTAAAATACATAGGTGAGTGGACCAAAAAAGAAAAAAATTTCCAGGTTCTGTTGAGAACTTGTAATTGAATGTCTTATTTCTCAAGCATACTCCTAAAATTTCCATTCCTCCTCGTACATTCACTATGGAAATTAATTTGGTACAGAAAGATTATTCTTGGCAAAACAGAGATTTGTCTTTGGGAAGTTTCATACTGCAACCAGTCATTAAAACCAGACTTTGCTGTCCCAGCAGCATACCTGTAAACAACTGGCAGTGAATAGAGAGCTTAGAAATATCCCTCTTCCTAGTTTTTATTTTTTTGTTCAGAAAACAAACAAACTGGAAAGATTTCTTTGCTTGGGAAAGGAGAGGACTGAAAGTTCTAGTGATAGCTGAGCTTAGCAGTGGTAGGAAACGCGTGAATTACATTCAGTTCTACTAAGCCTTGTGTACCCGATGTACAGAAGCCTGCTATTTAGCTGGACCACTCTTAAGCTCTAGGATAAGTGTTTTCTCCTCACACCCCCAGCTTGCCCTCTTTAACCACTGACATATGTGTCTTAAGGGACTTACATGTTAAAGGAAGAATCCTACAAGGTTGTGTGTGCCAGTAAACAGAAGGGAGGACATTTTGGGCCCCAGATCCACCCAAGAGTCCTCACAAGCTCTGAGTGTTGGATCCAGGGTTTGGCTGGACCCACGTGTCAGCACCGGTGCTGTTTGGGGCTTGTTTCTTTGGGAGAGTCGCCGTGAAAGAAAGCAAAGCTGTGAACTTGCAGCATCCCCTTTGCTCTGCACTCACTGTGCAAGCGCTGTGTGTGCTCTGTGTGTGGGAGGCAGGTTACTTTGCCCTTAGTTCACTTCCAGCACAACCAGGTGGGGAGTTAATACACTGTGCACTGTAATGCACCGTCTTGCTTGCTGCACACAAACTTCTTTGGAGGTGTTCTGAAGGTGATATGCTCATCCTCTGCCAGGGCCAAAGTGCCTGTTCCCAGCATGTGCTTGTCAGGAATATTCTGGAGTCCTGCTGTGTGCCTGAAGGTTGTGAGGACTACAATAACACAAACTGCAGTGGGCAGCTAGAGCTTTTCTCTCAGGCTGGACACTGACCTGCTGGGTGACTGTGGACTGTCATCTCACCGTGTCCCTTTACTTTGCCTTGTCTTGGTCTGTCTTATCTATTTAGCTCTTAAGTGCTGCATGGAATAATAAATATTTTTAATCAAGTAATTGTGAACAATTAAAAATATTTTTCAGTTAGTTAGTAAGAGATATTTTTCTCTTTGGAGCAAACTATATTATATTTAAACTACATATTATTATAGTTCTATATGTGCATCAGAAATGGACTCAGCCACTTGCAGGTTAGTGTCAAAGCTGTGCTGGGAAGGCATGTCACGGGTCACCTAAACAGAAGGAAAAGCCCTGAGTTCGTGTGGGTTTTCTCCCATTCATCTCTGCTTTCAAAGCAGCTGAGGACATCTGAAGCTGAGCTTAACTTCTGCATTTAACAGGCTTTGCATTCTGCATCTAAGTCATTATCAGAAATTCCCATCCCAAGGAAACTCAGAATACTAATCAAGTGAGCCCAGAGGACTGTCATCTCTATAGGGATGGGTCAAGTGCTTTTGGGCTCACTGTTTCCCACTGCACCCATTCTCCAGGTCCTAAATATCACAAGAGGATTAATATTCTTTTTTCATGTTGAGGCAGATCCTGCCATCTTTCAGCAGCAGTACAAGCTCCACAATCAGACCATGGTAGAAGTCCTACCTGGGTAAAATCTACGATAAATGGGAAGTTAGAGGATCCTGACTGTCCGACCTGGACAGAGTTCACTCTAGAGAGTGAATAAATTTGCTGTTGTCAAGGGGGGCTTCTGTATTGCAGACAAATATCTGCTAGAAACCAAACTGGGACCAAGCCAAAAATAACTACTGGAGGTTTAAGAAGGTATGTCAGGATTTTGCCCTCTGAACCTTAACAAGAAAGAGAAAACTCCTTTACCTTGCTCTAGATGGAAGCTTATTTTTCTTGTTACAAATTAAATAACAATGACAGACGAAAGTATAGTGAGTTATTAGAGCTGGTAGCTCAGTCTGACCTTTTCCACTCCAGAATCTAATCCCAAAGAAGCATGGTTCCTGGAAATCTAATTTTGCTTTCGAGGCTGATTAATTATTTGATCATGCAAGTGTTGGCCAGCCAAACAGTTTACCTTTCCTGCATGGCTGCTGTTCCAGTTAACAATGTAGCCTCAGAGTACAGTCAGTTTAAACTGAAAAGCTGTAGAGAATTTCAGACATTATAGTTGGATTCACTCCCACACCTGTTTCTTAAGCAAAAATAGGTGTCTGTATAAACACAAAGAAACATAGAGCTTTTGGAGGGATGGGGTGTTATAAACAGCTATTTAGATTCCTGGTGATGTGATAGAAATATTTATGTGGTAGATATTTTACATAGCATCCCTTGGTTCTAAGCACTGTATATTTGGGACCTACAACCACTCAAAATGTCTTGGGTGGCAGGACAGCAAAGTCAAGTAGCTAAAAATGCTGAAAGGAGAAGGCAATTTAGGTACAGGTCACTGGCAGGAGACCTCTGCTACATCCCCAACACAGTGGAAATAAGGCAGAGTGTTACTCTGGGGGTCAGGGTAGCCCGGTGATGCTGGCAGCAGGAGCTGCCACTTGTTCTCTTCCTCCCACTGCCAAGGTTTCAGACCAGAAGCAGTCCCTGCACTGGCCTCAAGGAGTCCTCCACATGGGAGCTGGGCCGTGCAGGTAAGATGGGCTGTGGTGCTTTCAGTCTGCAGGCACTCAGCCTACCCTGCAAATGCACAGCCTTGTGAAAATTCTATCATCTCTTCCTCAAAGTGTGTAACAGTGGGTGAAGTGGTTATTTTTTTGACTTGGCATCATGTTTTTCTGCACTGTCAATGGAAAAGCACAGAAATAGGTATATAGTGCATTTGACATCCTCACAGTTTTTGTGCCCAGAAGTTTTGCCAGGTGGCATTTGAAAGTTTTGACTATTTGTTTGGAGTTTTGAGATGACCATCATCCTTGCTGGACACAAGACCATGCACCACTACTGGCCGCACCGCTTACATGTGGTTATTTCTGTCCCAGGAATTGTGCTTAGACATCTAGAAATACTTTTCCCTGAATGATAGTGAAGTACTGGGGTAGATTATCCAGGAAAAGCCACAGTATTATCTTCAGGGCTTGAAAAGTCTTTAAGAAACCTCTAGAAAACTGTCAGTCAAGCGTGGTATATACCAAGTTCATTCCTGCAAGGATCAGGTCCTTTCCAGCTCTGCATTTGTGAGCTCTAAGTACAAAAAACTTCCAGAGCAATGTGGGCATGCCCACTGTAGCATGGGCATTTGCCCTGTTGCCTGCCTGCATATAAAATAGTCTCTGGCAAGAAATGGTAATCCTGAAAAAACCTCCCACTTCTCAGAATAACCCTCTTTGTAACTGGTCACACATCACTCTCGATGGCATTTCTCCATTTCTGCTGAGACAAGAGCGCATCTGTAATTCTCAGTAGAAGTCTGCATTATAAATACTTCCATCCCCCCTGCCAAAAGGTAAAGGTGGAAACAGCAAACTCTTTGAGAAAGGGATTTTGTGAAAAGTGAGTTTCTCTGTATGGTAACGTGGTTTGGAGAATATTCTGTTTGTGAAGAGGGCTTTCTCTCAAAGGGGAGTATCTGCCAGGGAGAAAAAAATACTCTGGTGTGGGCTTCTCCCTCACCCCTTTCTGCATCCTGAAGCCCTTACATATGAGTTGTCCATTTCCCCTTCTCTCCATTTGTGGCTTATGGGCAAATCTTGCTCACATGCTCTGAGCTCGAGTTAAGCGTAGCAGAACAAAAAGCTCCAGCAGAGTCTTGAGACACTCCTTATCTTATGCATGTCTTCCTGATCTCTGCAGTGATCCCCTGACAAAGAAGAAAACATTTTCAAAGGATTTGTAACATCTGGGGCAAAGAAGAATTTCCAACCAAGCCCCTCATCCCTGTCAAAAGTTCCCCAAAAAAGGTACATGGATGATCATATTTAATTTACTAACACAAGAGAAGGTTTACTCTGAAATTAGAGAGAATACCAGCTAATTCCTTTTTTTTTTTTTCCTGTACATGTGGCAGGAAGCCCCTTATCTCTAAAGCAATGGGACAGAGCCTGTTGAGGGGTTTGGTAAAAGCCTTTGGTGGGGAGCAGCAGAAATGTGGTGTTGGTGTTAGTCTACTCAGGTCAAGGTCTGGTTTTAAAATTGAGGCAAGCATAACATCACTGATGCTGCACTAGCTCTGAGATCCTTTGGTGTGACAGCAAGGACCATCTGAGTGCATTTATCAATGTAAAATGACAAAAAGAAAGGATAAAAGAAGCTTTTACTGTAAACCTTTATTTATACAGACAGGGTCAGCTTTAGCACAGCATCATTATACCACTGCTTTAGCAGCTTCAAGCCTTTGTCCAAGTGAAGAAAAGCTCTCATGTCTTCACCTCTGCAAAATACCACTTTGGTAAAGTAAGCAGACAAAGCTCCCATATCCCTGGAACAAGTTTCAGGGTGTGGATAATTATTTCAGGAAGGAGGGAGGTGAAAGCAGGTGAGATTATTTTTTTTATTTCTTCCCTTTTTCATTCTTTCCTTCTTTTGGTCCAGCAGCTCAGATTTCAGGAGACACCTTCTCATGAACTACACAGAAGTACTTGCTCTTTTCTCCACTTCTTAGTGGTGGAACTCATGTGAGTTCATCACAGAGCAAGATGCCAGTTGCACTCAACTGCCAGCGTCCCCTCACAGACTGGTTATCCCACACCGATGAGTGTCCAGGAGCAGAGGGTGCCCAGCATTTCCTTCCTGCAGCCTTTCTCCCGCGGCTTTGTGATGTCCCTACCTGCAGCCACCTGGTCACGTACGTAACCCCACTCCCACAAGAGGCTGGTGGCAGACTCGCCATGACTGCCTCCACCTGGAGTGGGGTGTTGGATGTCCTGATTTGGAAGCGATCCACGGGGATAATCGAGTCCAACTCCCGACCCTGCACAGAACGGCCCCAAAAATCACACCATATGCCTTGAGGCTTGTGGGGTGTGTTCCAGTGGAGCCACCTGGATGGAGATCCTATTCCTAATATCCAAACTAAACCTCCCTTACACAGTTTCAAGACGTTCCCTCGGGTCCTGTCTCTGGTCACCACAGAGAAGAGATCAGTGCCTGCCCCTTCTCTTCCCCCCACAAGGAAATTGTGGACTGCGATGAGGTCTCCCCTCTGTCTCCTCCAAGTGACTTCGGCCGCTCCTCGTATGGTTTCCTCCTCTAGACCCTTCCCCATCTTCACGGCCCCCCTTTGGACGCTCTCCAAGACCTTTACACCTCTGTTATACCGTGTCCCCCCAGCCCGTGCCCGGTGCTTGGAGGAGCTCCCGGCCCTGTCCCGTCAGCGCGGCGGGACCGGCCGAGCCTGCAGGGCCGCTCCGCGCCGCCAGGTGGCGCCGCCACCGCGTGGGCCCAGCCCGGCTCTCCCGGGCGCTCCCGGGTCCCGCGCCCGGATCCCGCTCCCGGGAGTGGGTCCTGCCCCTACCCGAAGCGTCCGTCCTGTCAAACTGAGGTGAACGGCCATCCCGGCAGATTCTGACTCGTGGGTTTATTGATTTTATTTTACCTAAACGTGTGTACTTGCTTTTGACGCTGGAGAATCTCGAGTTCCACGTAATCTTAGGAGGTGATGCGGTGATGCAAGAAGAGCTGTATTTTAGCCCACACACATACGCAAAATAATTATACCTTAACTTTTGGGAATGATAGTTAGTTGGCTTTTATTTTCTGTCATCATAGTAAGCACAGAAGATGTTTTTCTCTGGTTTCGCTTACATCTGCTTTGCATGCACCACATCTATGCATCTTTGTGTGTCATCTTTCTCCTCCTTATCACAAGTGAATAGAAGACTTGGCCATAAACTTAATAATAAATATTTATGCAGGCCTTGGGCCACCTCCTCTGTGCCCCACTGCACCTCAGAGCGCAGGAAAAGCTGCTGGCCCCTCTGGGACTCTGCAGTAGGAGGCACTTGGGATTGACTCACCTCCCACTCTTCAGGGCTTCAAAATTCAGTTTTGCCTGTGCCTTGATTTGTTTCTGCTTCACCATCTCACAAAGGAGGAGGAAATTGCAGTTTAGCAAAAGGCCACCCAGTTAGCTGTGATCCTGAGCCTCCCTTCTGGGAGCAGCTAAATGCAGGGGAATTCCTGTCCCAGCAGATGAAGGTCTGTGTAGGCAAAAGGGCAATAAAGAAGTTGATATTCAGGCCTGAATCCTTATTTTCTATTCCTAAGAGACCTAAGGAACTCTGTTTTTTATTATGGTTTTCATTTTATGTAGGACTGGCCCTGGGAGCCTACGAAAATCCAAAGTGCCTTAAGGGTGTAGAAAGACCAGACTCTCCTTCCTTTGTGAGAATCTCTTTAGGAAGCCAAATTTTGCAGCCGAGGTTTATCCCTGATTTCTCCCTAAGACCCAGAAGCAGAACTTGGAGCTCCCTGCCTCCAATTTGTAAATGTGTATCTGCTTGGGGGGCAGAAAAAAAAAGATGCTCATTTGGTCATCAGGAGTTAAATGAAGGGACAACATAGGTCTCCTTACCTAATCTAGATCTAACGCAGCATCTCCTCAGGTTGCATGGGTATTGGTGCCCTGCAGCTTTCCCCTTCCTTCCTGTCTAGAGGGGAGAGAAGGGCAGTCTCTTTTGTCCTAGTGTGCTTTAATCTTAGGCACTATGACGGCTGCAGCAGCTGCTGGTCCAGAAGCTGGTGTGGCTGTCTGCCGTGGGCTAAGCAGGATGAGTTGGTGTCAGGAATGTGCTGAGATGGTCCCTTATGAGGAAGCCAGGACTAAAGCTGTCTGGAGTGCTGTGTGCATCAATCTGTGGCTGATATTCAGAAGAAGAAAAGGGATTAACCAGTCACACATGACGTCTGGAATTGCTGGAATAAGAGCTCTTTCCTAAACATCATCTTTTACCTGAACTCTGTGCATCCACATATTGACTCGTGATCACCTGCAGACTGTAAACCAGCTGGGAGAGCTGCTGTTTTTTCATTCAAGGTGTATCCAGTACAAGATGCTGTAGTGGCCTTTTTCACTGCTTAGAGATCTGTAACGTAATGACACCATGGCTAATTAGCAATGATGGGCATTGATCACAAAAGCAGAGAGTGCAGAACACAACCAAGAAACATGTTGGAGAGTAGATGAGACAGACCATGAAGAGCTGTTACTGATTGTTGATGAAACAGGGCAAGGAGGGAGGTGACTGCTTCTGTAGGAGAAACAGCTACAGTTAACACAAGTTCATTGGCGTGAAAACACTGAAATGCTGTATTCTGGTTTGCTCTCCCACTTTTGGTTAGGCCAGAAGTCTTTCCTCTTTCCTGGAGCATTGATGGCCCTTTATGGCATTACCCATGTTATCTGTACTTTGAAGGTAAAGGAGCTGAGGCACAGAAGATGAAGCACTGGCCTTACACAACATCTTAGTAGTAGAGGAAGAAGCAGAAGGAATTCTGCAGGTGAGAGTACTAGAAATACTAGCTTGCTTCTCTTCTGTAGGGAAGAAAAGAGTACCTGGAGGGCATGATGGTAACATATCACTCTGTGTGAAGGATAGTGCTAGTCCAGAATCGGAGGTCCTCTTAGTGTGCACTGAACATAAATAATTTGCCTGTGAGTCCAATGGAGAAACAAAGAATTGCACCAGCTCGCCTTTGAAAAATTGCCTTTATTAGACCGGTCTTGCTAAAATTGCTGGGAGTAATAGATTCTAAAATTGAGCTACTGAATTAGTCTCAAATGGAAACTGTGACAGCCAGCCTTAAAGTGGAGAAAATTGGATTTAAGAATTGAACCTCAGGCATAGCAGGATGTCTAGGAAGTTGCTGTGCTGTAGCTGATGAACTCATACGGAGCATGGATTTCATGCTGGTGAATAGCAGTGTAGTAAATGTTCTACAGAAACATTACAAACCCAGGCTAGAGAAAATCCCTTTAAAGAGGTGACCCAGGTGAGAAAATGCTTTGTAGACAAGTAATCTGCTATAAGCAAACTGCAGCCTTGGCGGATTACAGTCACTCTCACAACCGTGTGTGGTATGTTCCCAACTCATGAAGAGGGAGGAAGGAAAGCCTCTTTGAAACAGAGTAGTGAGAGTGGAATGGCCAAGCGCTTTTTCACGATTTCACATGTGCAAAAACATTTCCAGGGTCAGGTCTCGGTGATAAAGACTCTTGAAGGAATGCAGCTGTGGTAAATTAGGAAGCCCTATAGCAGTGATAACAGCTATGCCCTTTGAGCATGGTAGGTTCTGGCTCCACAGGAACAGATAAGGAAAAAGTGAAGGTAGATGTAGAAAGTTGTGAAAGGGTCTGACCACTTAGATAAGTTAGGTCTGAAAGGCTTTCTGGAGAAGACATAAAGGTTTATTAATGTCCTTCTAATATTAGCTTGCTTCATTCACACAGGGGAAAGAAATCCATTACTACACAAATGATGGTTTCTAGTCTTGAAGAATCCAACTGTGTAAATATTTTGCATGGAAGAAGAACCTTTTTGAGAAATACTTGTAAGCACCTTTGGTCACTGGGTTGCAAAGGGGCATAAGGGTTCATGGGTTTAGCACCTACAAGGCAACAAAAAAACCTCCCCTTAACAATTCTACAATATTTTTTCCAATGGATATTCCTGCTGATATGCTGTATAAAGAAATGCAGCAACTTTGCTGTGTTAAACCGAAGGTTGTTGCAGGTTTCTTGGAGACCCATACTGCAGTTCTCTATCTGCCTGCTGGTTTCTGTATTTATATTTGGTATCAGGACTCTCTCTAGAATGCAGAAGTAATTCTTGGCACTAACTATCAGTATATTCCTTAAAATAATCAAATGAGGTCACTGTGTTGGATTTTTTTTTTTTTTTTAATTCTGGAATATAAATTAATAGTTTCAGCATTTTGTAGTTACTCTGTGCTAAAGAGTCCACATCCACTGGCAGTGCTGAGAAGAATCCTGGATAGCTGACAGTTTTAATGCAGATTTTCTGTGCACCTCGGGTGATTTAACTTAATCTCCCTGTCTCAGCTCCTTATCAGCAAGATGGAGGTGATAACACCACTGCATAGGGGTGACATGAGGATAAATGTAATCAAGAGATTGTGGATGCATTAGTGTACTAACAACCACAAAATACCTAAGATTTCTTATCTAAGTATGAAGGTTAATTGCACTCTTGAGAGGTAGCTGGCTTGCATTCGTTTAAGCTGATAAAAGGGAGCGTGCTTTGTCCTGTTTCAGACCACTCATCAAGAATGTAGTTGTATATTATTGGACTTTTCAGCTGCAAAATGATTGCAGCTGAACATAGCATGTGGGTATGTGATGCTATCTGAAACACCAAGGATCGGATTTCCAGCAGAGCTGCACACTCTAAATGGAGATTTGGCCTTCTCTAAGGGCTTCATCTCCCATTGAGAGCAAGAACAGGCTCTGGGAGCTTAAGCGCTTTTGAAAAAAATCTGGCCTTTTTGTGGGAGCTGAGCTTTCTTAAGGCTGAAAAAATGGATGAAGGGTGTGTGAAATCAAACCATAAATGAGCTCGGAGCAGCGGCACCCTGTGACCTGGCTGGCAAATGGAATAGCATGAGTGTCATGTGCACGCTGATGGTGAGAGAGAGAATTATCACAGAACCGATGAGGCACCTGGATCAGAGTTTCAAAAGGTTAATACGCCTGTCAGAAGACAGAAGTTGGTGTCTACTGGCAGCAATAGCTCTTCAAAGCTCTTCTCGCTATTTGTTTTACCAGTGCTGTGTGCATCAGTATTGTGCTTTTTAGCCACATATGTGGCCTTTAAGTCCTAATCCTGTTCTGACTAGGGTCAAATTCAAAGGCTTTTCTCTGCCCCACACCATTAAGCTTCTGATATGACTTTTATTGTGAGGCAGTCAGGCATTATACCAATCCCTGGGTATAGAAATGCACAGCTACATTTTCTTATTATGAGAGGCATCCTGCTCTGTTCACACGCACTGGGCACTCTGTACAACTTTTTTACTTTTGATTGGGTTGGAGAGCTTTGAAGCTATCCAAATGATGATTTTTTTTTTTTTCTGTTTCTCGATCACTGCTTTTTTGCTCCTGCTCTGAAACAGTCTGCCACAGACACGCTGGAATACCTGCACATATCAAAGTGGAGCTGTCGTTCCTTTGTAGCACCCTTGCCTTGGAGCTCTGCACGCCAGAAAAGGACATGCCTAACCCTCTTCTTCTAGATGGTCTTCTGTGGAGGGACCCAGCTTGAATCAGCAGGTACTAGTGTGGTATATTCTGCCTTCTATCAGATAATAAGTAACTGCATCTGTTTCTGTAGGTTTTCAGTGGACTTTGTTCTCAGTTCCTCTCAGATCTGTATGGATCCCCCAGACACTGCTGAGTTAGGTCTATGCAGTTTTCAGGGAAAGGTTTGTCATTCTGTTTGTTTCCGTGCTTCCTTCCAGCTCTGTGTCTTACATTGAAATTCTGACCTTCTAGGCCATGTAGTGAAATAATCCTTAGTACTGGTCCTGAGCAGTGTGAAGCACGGATATGTTCCTCGGTGAACTGCCTGTGTCGTAAATAGAGGAGGCCCCTTCCAACACCTTCCTTAAGGAGATGAATTTGGTTAGAGATTAAACAGCGGTAACGACTGTCTCTTTTATGTCTCTTCTACTGTGTTCCTCAATGTCCACTTCGCAGGCAATACTGTGGATGACAAATCAAGCTATGAAGAGCAGGTACATTCCCTCTGAGGTGCAGACAGTCTGGTTTCATCTGAGGACACTGGCAGTGTGGTTTCACTTCTTTCTCTCAGTGCCAATCAAGTACCAGACCCAGGTACACCCTTTGCTTATGGCCTGCAGAAGATCCAGCCCAATGTGCATGTGGGGATTCTGACTTTACTTTCTTCTCTTCATAACAGGCAGGTTTTAAATGGAAATGTGAGACACCATTAAACTGACACTTATTTGCCTTCTGTCTAGAGTAACTGGTGGATTAATATTTTGGTTGAGAATATATTTTATGTTAAACAAAATATTTTACAAGATAACTGACTGGAAAATATAGAGGACTTTAAATGTTTTGCTTTTCGGGTTTCATGTGCAGTAAAATGATGACTGGTATCAAATAGGGGTAATTTAATTTTTATGTGACTGTTTCTCTCTCTCCAATTCTCAAATAAAATGCTCAGCACCTTTTAAAAGGCCCACCTGCACTAAGAGACTGATTTTTGTTGGCCTCTAGAGAACTAGATTTAATTTGCTAACAGGAAAATATCTTTTGAAGGAGGATTATACAAGCTAAGGGACATTTTTAGAATGGGAGAGAGAAAGTAAAATGGCAGGCAATGAGCTCCTAGAAACAGACTCAAGCATAGGGTAAACGGCTGCAGCCTTAACTGTGCATCTTCTTCTGCAATGTGTGTTCAAACTGTTTAAATTCTGCCCCTTTTGCTTGCTGCACAAGGTGGGTCCTTCAGCCAGATCGCCTTGCTGTCCCTTTTGTTGTAGCTAGCAGGAAAAAACAGAATTGCTAGTGGTCTTTATAAAGGTGATTTAGATTCTCTAAACCATTTGGTCCTGCTCATAGGAATCTCTCTGGCTGATCTTGCTCTTCATTGAGTCCAGGGTGACCTTCCTCCCTTATTTTGTTTGTCAGCATGTCCAGGACACTGCACAGAGAGGAGCCTAAATACATGCATTTGGAAGTGCAGATGTGGGAGATGTTCTGAGTTCAGCAATGGGAACCTGCTCTGCTCCTGGAGCCCTCCCTTACTGTCAGTGCCCACATCCGTACCATGCACAAAGTCAAGCAAAGGTAGCAGAAGATCTGTACATGGATGAATGAGAAGCTCCAGACAAATTTCAAATATAAAAAGGAAGAACACAAGAAGTGGGAGCAGGAACAGGAGGGATGTAGAGCCACTGTGAGTGTGTCAGCCCACCTAAACTCGAATCCAGTGAGGGCTACAAAAGGGTGACAACTGAACTGTGGGCTCTCCAGGTGTCATAGCCACAAAATGAAGTCATGGAAAGGGACAAGATGCAAAATGCAGCCTCTACCCCACCACCCTCTGAGGATGGCTCAGCGCTCTACTCCTTGTCAGTCTTGAGCATTTCTCTCCGCTGAGAGCAGGAAGATCCCTCTTTGAGGCTAAAACACCTAATTCCACAGATTTCTCCCAAGAAGCTCCTGGTACACAGCTGTGGCAGCGTTGTGTTACTTGTACATTACCTGTTTTTCTAACATGAGGATTTGCTGACTGTGTTTCTTTGCTCTTTGAACAGAAAAACCTGGAAGCTATCTTCTTTATTCTCAAAGGATATGTACCCACACAACACTTAGGAATATAAATGAAGTTCCAAATAGTTAAGGATTGCTCAGTATGAACTGAGCTCATAGTGTACTACAAATAGTAAAAAAAAAAAAAAAAAATTAAAAAAATTAAATTTCTTGTTGCTGTTTAAATGGCTCAAGTAGGCCATCTGCTTCTGAAACAGCTCATGTATTTTTGGATTTGGTTACAAACTGACCACAGCATTGCAAACAGCATTCATCTGCGGAGATATCTGTTTTTATACACAACATGAGACGGGCAAGAGAGATGTGTCTAACCAGTGTCAGACAGGAATGATATGACTCTGACTGGAACAGCCATGTCCTTGTCATTTCACTTTGCTTCACCACCACTTAATTTGTATAAAGCAGGGAAAATTTTAAATAGATGTTACCATAATGGGAGCATCCAAGGGATCCCATGTTTGTGGCAAAAGAAAGCAGTCCATCTAAGATGACTTCACTTTAGCCTTCTGTGATTCACATGGAATGTAGAATTACAGCATTTGTTCTTAAGCAGAATTATGGATGAGGCCCAAGACTAACTGACAGCTCAGTTATTCCTTCCTGATGCATTTCATTAATAGCCCTTGCACATCTCACCTCTATGAAATTGGCAGCTAGTGAGGTGCCTGTAAGAGGCTAATTGCCTCCAGAGTCTATTGTCCTGGAGCCAATTGTTAATCTCCTGGTGTTAATTGCCAAAAGTGGGGGAAATCAGAGTAGGCAGGGGGCATAGGAGCTGCATGCATATTAGAGCTACGTAGCAAAATGCAGGTGTTCATTTGTGCTCCATGACACCACAGCAGAGCTTAGCGAGTGGAAACATAATGAGGCACTAGCTGAGTGTGAATCCTAAATGTTTTGCTGCATTTTTTATTCATTACCTTCACATTGCTATTCTACTTGCAAGTTATAAAACAGGTGGGGTGAAATCTGGGCCCTGATGAGGTCAAATTAAAAATATCAGGGATCTGACTGGGTGCCTGCATGACCTGATGTTAAGAATACACTAGCAGAATTGTGGTGGGTTGGGAAAGAAAAAGAATGGACGTGCAACACTTGTATAATAGTTTAGTTCACTGTTTTGCCATGGCTTTTCAATTTGGTATTTCCAGACAGAAGACTGGATTTAATCTTAAATTTAATTGAATCTCCAGAAGTCTTCTAGTTACTTCAGTTGAGTTGATCCCATCTCCATAAAGGTACGCCTATAGTGTGTTTTGGGTCTGGTTCTCTAACACTAGGTGATTGAGTACCTTCTTGACGTACTTTTTGGATAAAAAAAGTAAATTAAAAAAAAGTAAATAAAAAAATAAAACAAAGGTACTTTTTGGTAAAGCTAAGGTGCATAAAGAACTACGAAGTGATACAGACTGTAGTGTGAGCCAAAAATCCGACCTGTGTTTTTCCTTTGTTAAGTTAATGGGAGCAAGAGATGTTTGATAAGATGCCTATTATGCACACAATCTGTTGCAAAAATCCTTGTTAGGCTGCTTTTTCAGTCTGTCAGACTAGTGACTTTTGAGCATCCCAGTTTACAGCTTCTGTCTAGACTATGGTTTGACCTTTTGGTCCTGGTGTCAGATGGTGACTTTCAAGAGCTGAAGTCTGCTGCTGTTGGGCAGTGATGGAAGTGTGTATTCTGTTAACCTGAGCAGCTGGAACATCTGGTGGGGGAATAAAATGGTCAGTTGTTTGTCTGGATGTTTGAGTGATAAGAGACTTTGGCTGGGGGGCTTTGTCAGCATGTGTGAAAAATGTTTTATCTCCCAGTTTACGGTGTAACTCTTCTAAAAAAGTACAGATTAATTTAGATCTATTTTCTTTAATCCTTTTTCTTTTTTACCTGCATCTGGAAGAAAAGAAAACAGAAATATTCTATGACTACTATATATTGTAATGGACATTTTCCAAACTAGTAACAACAGTGCTTAAGTTAGCTTACAAATTCCAGTCTGGAAACTGCCTGCATAACTGAAGGGACTGAGAAACACTTGAGAAAAAACCCTCAAGATGCTGGTGACACGAATGGAAAAATTAAAGTAAAAAAAAGAAAAGAAAAAAAAAGGAGGAGGAGCTAGTATTAGCACATTGATAGTGTTATGGTTAGTGAGCAGCATAACAATAACAGATTCAAAGAGCATCTCTGTTTTGATTTGGTTTTCATGTTGGCTGCAAGCTGTACTTTAAACACACCGTGTAGATGTGCTGAAGAGCCATCTACAAAGCTCTGCCCATCAGCATATTTTTTTCTTTGTATAATAGTGCTGTAACATGTATAGGAGCTTGTGAAGGGAAGAGGAAATAAGCTTTGTGACCCAGTTTTATATACAAATTAGAAGGCTTAATTTGAGGTACAATCATTTCATCAGGTATGTGTTACAACTTAAACTGGGAGGATGATTGGGTCCCTCGAGAGAGAATTGCATTTTGATTTATTTTTTCCTGTGCCAACTGCAAAGCTACTTGATATTTGCTTTAATACATGTGGAATTGGCACCTGCAGCTAGCATTGTGATAGATAGAGGTAGTTACAGAAATTAACATAAATTTATGCCTAAAGTAATGAAAAGCACATCTGCAAAGATTAAGCTAAAGGCAAGGCCTGCCACTGAACTTAGTTATTAAAGGAATGACCTGCTTTTCCTTTCATCCCTCAACTCTCTACCTACTGGACAATCTGAAACTACTGAGCGTAACATCAAACCAAAGTGATAAAGTTTCAGGTATTTTAGGGAAATCTTTCCTATGGAACAGAGACTATCCTATAAGAGAGCTTCTTTACCTGTCCCTGAAAGTGTAGTAAAGAGAAGTGTTGTCACAAGCCTTTGCTTGTTGCTTTACTCTTGCTTGCTACCTGAAGAGGAAAAGCAATCTCCCGGCATGCTGCAGGACATTTCCTCCTCATGAAAGCCCATGAGATCAGCAGCCCTCGAAAATACAGTGGTGCCTGCCTGTACTTGAGTACCATTGAGTGCATTTTACCATAATGGCCTTAAAGAGGACTCTCTGCCTTCAATGCTAGAAAAAAACCTGTGGCTGGCCTTCAAAGGGAGGAGCTCTGCAGAGAAGCAGCTACCCTGAAGAAGACCAGAAGCACTACTGCTACTGCTGAACCCTTCTGGAGGAAGGAAGGGATGGCGTGGTTCACCAGCCTCGTGTGGGATTTGTGGCAGTGGCATGGAATGCTACTGGTTCAGTTCTGTAAAGCCTCAAATCTCATTTCAGTAACAGATGTGTTAATGTGTACCCAAGCTGTGCACACACTGCTAAAATCCACTTCCCTGAAGTGCTTTCTGGTCATGGTTTATATTCTCCTTAGAATGAATCACAGATGTTTTGTTGTTTGGGATTTTTCCCCCTTAATCCCATCAGTTACATGGTAGGATAGCAGGCTGTGGTTTGAACTAGGTCTGTTTAATTTTTTTACTTCACAAACAAACTGGTGGTAATGTGGGAAAGGGAGGGGAGGAAAGGTTTATAGTCCAAACATCCAAAGGATGATCATATCTACTTCCTCAGTGTATTGGACTTATGTGTCCAGGTTTTGATCCTGAGTGGGCTGTAGGGGTGGCCTCTGTCCAAAGGTGAGCCCATCAGTGAAGCTGGTGGCACCTCTATGGAAATGTGCTTAATAAAGGGTAAAACATGCTATATAGCAGTTGTGAGAGAGAGGAATGAGGGAGGAAAAAAGAAAGAAAAAAAGAATAACAGCCCTGCAGGCACCAAGGTCGGTGACAAAAGAGAGGGAGGACATGCTCCAAGCACTGGAGCAGAGGTTACCATACAGCCCGTGTTCTCCACGGCTGTGGTGATGCAGTTTGTCCCCCTTCTAGTCCATGGAGGACCATATCAGAACAGATATCCACACTGCAGTCTGTGGAAAACCCCATGCTGAACAGTGTCAGAAGGAAGGATAGGCAGAGAGAACTGTTATATGGACTGACTACAAACCCCATTCTTCATCCCACTGTGCTACTTTGGGGGAGGAGGAAGTAGAAGAGTCAGGAGTGAAGGAGTGAGATTGAGCTGGAAAGAATAGGATTTTGGGGGAAAGCAAAGTTATTTATTTTTGTTGTTGTTGGGTTTGTTGGGGTTTGGGGTTTTTGTTTGTTTGTTTTGTGTTTTTTTGTTTTCTTTCTGTTTTTTAGTTTAATTTTTGTTTCTCACAATACTAGTCTATTTCTAATTGGCAAAAATGAAATTAATCTTCCCCAAGTAGAGTCTGCTTTGCCCCTTACACTAATTGGTAACTGATTTCCATGTCTTTATCTCAACTCACGGGTTTTTCCATCTTGCTCTTCTGTTGAGGGGGAGGAATAACAGAGCAGCTGGGTGGGGGTCTGGCAGCTGGCCAAGGTTAACCTGCTGCACTCAGTTACGATATGGCCACACAAAAAGTAGATTTGGTAAATGAGCCACACAAAGGCAATAGAAATCTCCAGTCTTGGTGAGAATGAAAAGCTAGCATCGTGTGGAGACAAAAACTTCTGTGAATGGATCTCCTGACAACACAATGATCTCTCCATCCTCCTCAGGCTGATGTCCTCCAAGAAAATCTCACTCTTCCTAGCAGTGCCAGAAGCCGTCTTGATTGTATAGCATGATTTACTGGGGCTCTCTGCCAATAGCAGTAGATCAGTTCGCTTTTCAATAGTCTGAGTTTGAAGTTCTGTCATTCAAATGGATCCTGTACCAGTAGTTATTTATAAAGTGATTTGAAGTCTTTTTTTTTGTCATTGAAAAGGGATAGTTTACAGTTGCATTGACAGAAAACTGTGTTCTCAGGGCTAGCTATATGATTTTTGGGGGAAAACCAATGTGCCTTTCAGGATACATTTGCAACATTACTTGATTTTGAGACCAGTGAAAAGGGAACTAGCACAGATTTGAAATCGATCAGTCATAAACTTCTGCAGTCCAAACTATGGACACATTCTCTATTGGTTTTACTTACATACAGACTACAAGAGAATAATGAAGCAACATGAAGCCTCCAGAAAGCAGTTCTGTTTTGTGGTGTTTGGTTTTTTGGTTTTTTTTTTAATGATGAATCACATATAAAAAATGGTCATTCTTCTTCCTGTGCAGGGTCAGACAGACAGCTTAATGGTATTCGTTCCTCATCAGCCTTTGACAGATGATGTAGAGTCAATATGGATATGTTATCCTAGCTCATCTCCAGGAAGTGATAAGCTTTGATAGAGTTATGGCTCATGTTTCATAAATCAGACCTGAAACCATACCAGAATGGATGAGGAAAATGTATTGTAGTTGCTGCTGTTGCTCTGGAAGATGTTGTAAACTTTCTGTTCTGAAGAAAGGTGACATAAATATCCGTTTTTGCCTTCCACACTGCAGAAGGAAGACTTGCCAAATTCACAAAATTGGGTAACCTTTCTAATTGTGCTAATTTTTCTTACTATAATTAAACTAGTGGTAAACTCAGGCTTTTCTTCTTCCTAAGTCAAGATATTCCATGCTCAGCTATCAACGGGGTTTATAGATTCCCTTCGCTGGAGCTGAGTCATGCTGTCCTTCACAAACACTTCAAAGCTCTGCTGGAATTGTAGCTCCAGTGTAGGCAGTTCCTAAGGATAGGGAGCCACACCAGAGGGGAAAGGTAAGGAGTAACTAATTATACAAATGGGATACTCGTGGAGTGACAAATGTGTGAAGTGACTTAGAAAAATGCCTGTGCAAGTTGGATAATATTATTTCAACAGCTGCTGTGTGATTTATTATCTCTGTTCCCTCTCCTGTAATATCACCTCGACATCCTTTAAATAGAAAGAGTCCCCGAAGTCACAACTTTTAATTGAGAAAGACTGGTGAAAGAGAAAAAAACCTAGTATTTAATTAGCTCTGGAAAATGCTTTTCTTTTAGATGTGTTTCTAAACTGCTTCTTATAATCCCATAGTGCTTTTCACTTAAGTACCTCATAGCATTTCTCAAGCCTAAGGTCACTGTAGTGTAGACAGTGAGAAAAATCCTACTTGTAGGTACGAATTGCTGCCTCTCCTGTTCAGTCTGATGATTTTCAGTGGTACAATTGTCCTCTGGGCACAAAACCCACCTTGTTTTCAACCTTGGATCTGTTTTTAACATCCATACTTCTACGCTGGCTTCAGTGGATTTTTTTCTCCTAGTGAAAATGTTAAAGGAATGAGACATAGGAAAAGCATAACAACATAAGAGGTATGTAACTTTCCACTTAAGACTGTTGACTTGCTGTTGATTTTGGAAAATCTTCAACATGTGTAAGTCCTAAGGACTTTAAGCATACAATTAAATCAAATATGTGTGTAAATGGAATATGTTGTAGTTACACATGTAAACTAGAAAAAAAAAAATTGCACAGAGCTTGTTTCACCACTGAAAAATAACAAAGGATTTCACCAGAATCTGTTCACTAAAATCGTTTTCTGAACAAGTTCCAGGTAAAGAGAATATGTGTTTTTGTCTTCAGTTTTAGCAAAAAAAAGGAAAAGAAAGAAAAAAAAAAGTTTACTGACAATCATAATGGACTAAAATCTTGTATGAAAATATTGAATTTTGAGACAGGGTTAACATTTTTAATGGGAAACATTTTATAAAGGATAATGTTTATATTTGTACCAAGTTGAATTTTTTTTTTTGGTAGAAAAAATATAGGAAAAGAAAGGACATATTATTGACCTAAATCCACCTCTACTGAAATTTAACATGGTCAGGTCATGTACAGTGAAAAATGTGGCTCTCATTTTTAACTGTAAGGCAGGTGACAAGAAAACAGGATAAAATGCTGAACGTTAGAACACAGAAAATATAAGATTTGTCAGCATTTCCTTCAAAACAAAAAGAGATTTAGAAGGCTCTCTTGGGATTTGTTACCCCTAACTTTCCCCATGTACAAGATAGGCGTGTGTAGCAGAGCTAGACGTCCTGGAGTGTTTCAGTCGATAGGCACATTTAGGGCATGATTCATCTCATTGCACTTTGGATGTCTAAAACAGAGCAAATTAATTGTGTCATGTAAATGTGTTTTGTTTTCTGTTGACTAACCACGTATTGACATTTGACCACTTGGAGACCAGCTGGATGGAATGCAAGAGTTGGTGAGATGGATCTACCCTAGAAGTGACAATGATAATACCAGCAATTGATTTACATGCTCAGAAATAATTGAAGACTGTTTCAGAAAAGCCTAACACTCATGGTAAAGCACTTTTAAAATCTGTAAACACAGAAGATGACTTTGGGGTTTATTAAAAAAAAAAAAATACAATTGTGAAAATCTGAGTAACTGCTTTTCCAGTTTCCTTTTTCTTTTTTGGCTGGGGTAGGTATTTTCCTTGTTCCCCACCCCCTCTAATAATAATTTTTACTATGATTCTCTTCATGTCTTCTGCAAAGATATTTTTTTTCTTTTTTAAGTATGTGTGTGTGTTCCTATTCATCTGATTTTTTTTCCCTCTGAGTAACATATAAGCCACTCCAACTCTTGGAGACAAATCAATTTGCTCCTGAAAGTAGCCTGCTTGAAGTTCAGCTGGGAAAGTGCTGCAGAGTGAATGGAGGAAGCCTGCTTACGTTTTGTAAAAGTATATGCAATTTGTAGTGTTCTGGTGCTGTGCTGCTTCTGCCAGCCAATAGCCACTACATCCTGCCTTCCTGGCTACCAGGTTTTATTCTGACACCCTTGTGCCTAAGGAACAGCATAGCAGGATGCAGCAATATGTTCTGAAGAGGGTGAGTTATGTCTGAGAATAGAACTGGGATGAGCAACCCCATGAAAAGTCAGTAATTCCTCTTATTTCAGCCTCTCTGTGCTCTGAGTCACACTTAGATGATGCCCCAAGGTCAGTCAAAAAAAAGAGATCTGAATTGCCGTGCAAATTAAGGGTCCGCTGCCATTGCTGGGGAAAATACTTGTCCATTTAAAAGTCCTTTTAACAAAGACAACTAACTATACACCAGGGGATTTTGCATGGGCAGAACAGCTTGTCTTGCAGCTCTTTTTGGCCTTTACATTTGTTAACTTTTACTCCAATAATTTCACTTCATTACAAGTGTCCTTAACTAGCAACGGGGAAAGTTGCAAAGGAAGTATACAGAGAGGGGGAAAAAAAAAGAAAGAGCTGAACTTCACTGGAACTTGGCAAATATTTTAATGTCTGCTTTGCCCAGGAATTTGTGTTGGCTGTTCTGGTTGTAGCTGTGGTGACAGGTTGCACTGGAATTTTTCTTGGATTTGACTTTCAGGGGGGTGTTCCCCAAGTGCAGCCATTTGCATTGCAGGACAAAATCCAAGCTCTACCTAATAAATGTCTCAAGCAAATGTCAGTCTTTTGGCACACTTCGCCACTGCTATCTGTTGCAGGGCAAACTGGTGTCTCCTCTGAAGCCCGTGACATTGTCCTGGGCAGTGCTGGAGCACTGGGTTTGATCCACTACAGCTGTTGATCACAGTGGGCAGAGGCATAAAAATCCATCACCTCTAGAAATTGCATCCTTCAAAGCAAAGCTTAAAAAATTGCTTCCCCGCCTATCTTCTCCATGGCTTTTTACTAAGAACTTTGCAATTAGTATCACAGGAGTCTAAGAACTTTGCAATTAGTATCACAGGAGTCTTGTATCGACCATAGATTTTGCCTATAGGTCCTACTTTAATCTTGAAATACATCATATATTGCTTCTCCTGATTGCTTCTCCTTCTGAACTTAATTAAGCCAGATGTATGCTTGTCCTTTTCTGTATCTTGTTTATCATGATTCTGTGTTCTGCCACGTTTAATTCAGTCCAGTTCTCCAACAGAAACTGTTTGTCAGCATTGTGAAATCATTTAAATCCACAGCATTGTTCTTAAGAGGCATAAGCATGTGATAGACTGACATTAGCAGCACAGCTTAGTGAGCCTGCAGACCAGGTATGTACCATTCTGCAAAAAATGTTTCTTGCAAGGGTGTCACTCGAGAGATGCTTCAAAAGCTTGTCAGGATGTTTTTCTACTGAGGATAATAATAATAATAAATCTTTAATAATATATATTAATAACAAACAGTTAACAATAAAGGTATTAATAAAGGTTAATAATAGATGATAATAATAATAAAATCACCCCATGCGTTTTGAAGGTGGGAGTGACACCATATTTAGCCTTGGAAATGCTGCCCTGCTCCTCAGCTTCTCAGATTCTTCTCAGAGAAGGAAGAATCTGTTGCCAACACAGGACAAAACTACCAGTGAATTTTGTGAGGAAGCAAGGAAGCTGTAATTCCTTAATGAATAAATAAAGTACAAAACTAAACTGTGATCTACCAGTACAGGGGAGTCGGAGACAACAATGCCTTTCAGATAATGCACATTGTATTCTTAAAACCTCTGCCTCATCAGTCTGGTTTGCACCACCTGGGGGATATGCAGTCCAAGAAGCCATAAACTTTTTTCTTCTAGATCAATAGCAGATGAAATCCTCTCTGAAATAGGGGGAAGCCAGGTGGTAGCACAGTGGCATTTAGTACAGTGTATTCTAAAATCTGGATTAAAAAAAAAAGATAACCCTTCTATTCATGGAAAAGGACACTGGAGACCTACCTGGAACCAAAAGTTAGATACTGCAAGAACATGGGCTTTCCTTCTAATTCAGTCCTTCGGGTTTAAAAGTGCATAAAGGCATTAAAGCACTACCTAAGGCATCATCATAGAAAATACAAGATGCAGGTCAAGGTATTTCAGAAACACAGCAGATTCTTCAGCTTTGGGAACATGTTAGGGGGGTGTGTGTGTGTGTGAGGGTTCTTATTAGGAGGGAAGAAGAAGGGGGCAAGGTATCTGCTTAGTTCCAGAAAGGATTGTCTTTCAGTTTGCTACAGTGGTGGCTTCCTGGAGGTGGGTGGCCTTTTATTCATTGAGACAGTGAATTGCTGAGTGAGAAATCTGAATAGGGAAATGAGCTTTGTCCTAATTTCACCGAAGTCAGCTGGGTTAGGGAGGTTCTCAGTGACTTTTTTTAATGAGCTCAGAATCAGGATCTTAAAAGACTATCATACATTAACACAGTATCATTACTGAACACATTTTGGCATTAGAACAGGCAATCCTAGTCTGTGCTACAAGGTCCTACAACGTATGAGGTAGGGAATTTGCCTGACTATTAACATGGGCATTTATTTGACTATCTACCTTCAGACAGTGCCGTTTAGGGTAGCTGGTCCAATGGAAGGTCCGCTGACTGACTGGAATCATTAAAGCAATGCGCTTTTTCCTTGCGGGACAAAACCCAACAAGACCTGGTGTCTTTATGATATGGCTGTTTTTGGCAGAGAAACGTAAAAACTATCCCTACAGATTATAACCAGAAGACATGTCTAGAAGATTTTCTCATTGACCTGGCTAGACTGCTTCACCCTATGATGGTTAAGAGCTGTGATGGGATTGGAGTCATAACTAGTCTCAGACAGAGAGTCTGAAATTTGCTGTTTGTTTCAGATCTGAAGGCAGTTTACATGCCTAAAGCTTGTGTGTATTTCTTCAATAATAAATGTTAGACATTTTGTAAAAATTTCACCTTCTGTTTCAGGATGATGAAGCTAATCAGTACAAAACCAAAGCAAACAAACACTTTTTTTTTTCTGAGATTCTTTCCCTACAGAGGAAAAGTTGCACAGACACCTATATGTCTCTCTCAGATGCTTGTGTTTTCTAATGGTTTTCTGTTTCACATTTAAACATGCTCTTCAGTATTAGCTTGCTTGTCATTTTCTTGATGAATTGCACCCTGAGTTTACTACATACTGTATTTCTGTCTGGGCTGTTTTTCAACTGCAGTTTTGCTATTTTTAGAGCTTTATCAATAAATAGGGATGTGGGCGGTTTTGTTTGGTTAGGTTTTTTGTGAGGCTTTTTTATTATACAAAATGCTCTACAAAACACTGTCTGGACTTCTTTTGATGTCACTGGCACCTGGTTCTTAATCTCTTAAGTCTTTCTTTCCAGACATCTCTTGGATGCTCAGAGACACTGAACGCTGCTTATTTTCATGGGAACGGTAGGTCATCACACCCACAGTACCATCCAGACTCCCTGCTGCTCTGGAGCTGCTGAAGTTTCCACTCAGAAGTGTGCATTAGAAGAAGTGCCTGAGCTATTCGTTTACCTATTCTATAACTTGGCACCTATCTAGAAAGACAACTGTGTTTCCTTATGCTACCTCAATTATGCTCTTTTCTGTAGGAAAACCAAAGCACAGCTGTCTCAATCTCTAAAAAGTAGGCTGCTGCATTTCATTGTCTTGACTCACCAGAAAGGTTGTTGTAGTTGAAAATTTGCAGAAATGCTGTAAGCATTTGGATGGATGTTAAGCTTGTAATCACAATGTCCATAATGATGCTATTGCTTTATAATGTTCTTTTAATAGTAAATGGCAACACAGCTGGGGATTTTCTTCCTGCTGCTTTAAAGCTCTCCATCATTCCATCAGAGCATGATGCTCAGAAAATAAAAAAGTAACTATTTTTAAGCCACACTGAACAACTGTCCACCTTCTCTAGCAGCATAAAGCATATCTCTTCTTGTGTCACTTGACTGAGTATTGAGTTCTAGGCTTTTGCCCTCATCCCTCAATGTCTTATCCAGATTCCTGGATACAGTCCAGTTCTTTCTGTTAAAATACTGCAGTTGCTGTTGTGCTGCAGCGTATGTATTGACAGGGGATGCTGAAATGCCAGGCTCTGCTTCTGGTTGACTTTTGCTGACTGCCTTAACGATCTGCCACTTCAATGCACTACATATTAATACTTCTCTTTGTCTAGTGTTTTCCATAGAATGCCTTTTTGTTACATTTACAGTTTGGATTTAAAAGAGAAAAACCAATTTAAAGTTTCCTTTACATTAGGAAAACTGGAAAATGGTCACTGCATATTAAAACTGCTAAAAGAAAAATGGAAAAAATCTACAGGAAATAAGCAAAATAGTGTGTGAAACCTTCCTTAATGAACAATGGAAATTATGCGTAATAAAAGGAACTCTAGGCCAAGCCTAAATTATCTACTCTGTTTCAAATGTATAACTAATTATTGGTTTATCCTTAAGGTAAAAGCTTTTTAATTGGCTTTTTTAAAGTCTGAATAGAAAACTCTGATGACTTTACATGTTTCTGTCACAATTACCCAGAAAGAAATGTTCATATATTCATACATTTTGGGTTAGTTGGCTGGGGTTTCTTTGTTGGTGGGGGATTGTTTGTTTGTTTACTTGGGTTTTTTGGGGGGGTTGGGGGTTTGTGGAATTTTTTTTTGGGTGGGGCAGGTGGAATGGAAGTGAACTTTTTTTTTTTTTTTTTTTTTTAGCATAAAATGTTTTACCCACTTGCTTCTCAGCTTTGGACTGAGTCTGTTTGGGTCTATTTTCATTTTACAGACCCCTCCCCCACAACTCATTGGAAGAACGGACAAAAGTCTGAGGGGAAAAAAATCCTTTTACACGTGAAGATGGTATCAGCATTGTAAAATGATTTTCACTTTAGCAAAAAAAGAAAACCAATAGCAAATCGGTATTTGGGTGCACCAAGGGAGCAAACAGAACAGTTAACACAGCCCAAGGATAAATGGTATGTTGTTAAGAAGACATTTTCATTCACCACTGCACTTTTCAACACCTGTCTAGTTCAAAGCAAGAGGATAGTCCCAGTCTGGGAGCTCGGCCGTGTGGTTCACATTGGAAAACTCGTTCGGGACTCAGTTGACCCCCAGTCGTTCACACCCCCCGGCTCAGCAGCATCTCCAGACGTCCCAAACCCCGACGAAAGCTTGGACACGGCAGATGCCTTTTGTTCTGATGCTCTGAGCTCTTCTGCATTCCTCCCACGTACGGTCTCGTATCTCATTGCCTGGTGCTGCTCTCGGCTACCGAGAGGTAGATCCACCTTCGGTGGACAAGCTGCGGGGCAAGGACCTTTTGTTTCGCCCAGACAAATGAGCAACGTCAGTTAATTCAGAAAACTTAAAAGTCTCTCACTTAAAAACAAAAAGAGCTTTCATTTCTGGCAGGCCAGGAGGCAGCGTTTTCGCTGGGGATGATTCACAGCGCCGGGAAGTTGGTGTTTACACCGGCTATAAATACGAACAGCTCCCGGCCGGGACAGCGCGACACCGGGGGAGACAGGACGGCAGCGACTGCCTGTGACATAATCTCTGGGGCGAGGGAGCACTTGGAAGGTGGCATTTAGGGTTAGCAGAGTGACAGGCACCAGCAGCGTGGGAGATGAGAATTTCTCCGCACAAAGAGGGCGCGGGGCAGAAGCAAGGCGGGGGCGGTTGCTCCTGCGCGGACCCCAAGCCGCTGAAGAGGGCGAGCGTGATCCCGAAGCGGTCAAGTTCAGCGGCAGTGCCGGCACCCGGGGCGCTCAGGGCCGGGACACACCGGGCTATGCCGGGGCGCGTCCCTCCCGCCGCGTCCCCGCCCGCCGCCACCGCCGCCGGGCGGGACCATCTCTCCCCCTGCCGCGGGGGGGGGGCCGCGCTCCGCCCCGGCTCCCCGCCTGGCCCGCCTCCCCCCGCGCGGCTCAGAGCGCCCCTCCGCCTTGCGCGCGGCGTGGTCCCGCCCAGCGCAGGCATTAACGCCCCCCGTGCGGGGCGCGGGCGCCCGGGCATCTTCGGCGGCGGCTCCGCGGAGCGGGGCGGGCGCGGAGCGGCTCCCAGCGCCAGCCGTGCGCGCTCCGCCGCCCCTCTCTGCGCCGCCGGGCAACGCCATGAAGCCGGCGGTGCTGGAAATAATGAGGATGAACCGGGTGTGCAGGATGGTCCTGGTCACTTCCGTGGGCTCCTTCATCCTCGTCATCTTCTATTTCCAAAGTATGTTGCACCCAGGTAGGGCACCGGCACCGCAGAACCGCACCGGCATCGCCGGCCCCCGCGGAGGGCAGCGCCCGCTCGCAGCCGGCGCAGGTGGCAGGCGCCCCGGGAACCTTCGGTGGCTGCCGCCGGCCCCGGCTCTCTCCCCCCGGCGCCGCTGCGGCAGGCGCGGGGCTCGGTGGCGGTGGGCGCAGCCACTGGCAGCCCCGTCCCGGCCACCGCCCGCGGCAGCCGCGGGAAGGTCGGCTTGCCCCCCCCGCAGAAAAAACTTCCCGCGGGAGGGAGGAAAGTTGGCTTATTTAAGAATTTTTTTTTCCCCGCTTTATATCGTGCATTTGGTGAAGGGGAACGGGAGCCGGCAGCGGCTAGCGAGGCTGCGGCGGCGGAGAGCGGCGCCGGGAGCTGCCCGGTGCTGCCCGGTTCCCCTGGGGGTCCGTTCCAGCCGGGAGCAGGACCCCCGGACCCTTGTCCGTGCGGGGACGCGGGCCTTCGTCTTCCCTGCTTTTCGTTTTCGGAGGTGTCAGAGACACCGCGGCTGGGCAGGGACACCCGCTATCGCCGGCGGGCGGCTCCGCGCCGGCTGCCCGAGTTGGCCGGAGCGGCGGGGGCGGCTGCCCTGCCCGGCCCGAGCCATCCCTGCTCGGGGGCGCTGCTGCCCGGTCCTGCCTTGTCCCGGGTGTTCGGGCGGCTGAGTAGCTCCGGTAGAGCCGCTGGCTGCGCACGGGTGTCCGCAGGGACCCTGGCTGCGGAGCGCCGTGCAGGGGCGCGTGGATCACCTCGGATCCACACTCCCGGGTACCTAATGCGACTTTAGTCTTCCAGTTCACAAGCTCGGTGGACACTAGCGATGGAGCTGTACTAGGGATAGCGGGTCCGTGCTCTCATGGAAGTCGCACGTAGGTCAGCTGCTGATTCACACAGAGGTAGGATTGGGCTGTGGAAACTTCATGCGGTGTCTGCTGCGCGCACAGACCCGTCGTGGATTGCAGAGAGGCTGCTTTGCGCGTCTGGGCTGTGAAATCTGTCCAGCATGGCAAGAAGAATTTATTCTGATTTGTCCGTCTGTCTCACTTTTTCCTCTTCCTGCCTGAGAAATGAGGTGGAAATTGCACTTACAGTGTCTTTTTTGGAGGGATCTGACAAGCTGAGCAGAGGAGCGAGGTTTGTAAGAGGGAGTGTTACCTCTTAGCGGGCCAACAGCTGCAGCTGACAGAGTGGACACACTCCTCGGCAGGCGAGTCTTCTGAGCTGTACCTGTTAATCTCTACTGCCAGCTCTCAGGTGTCCTGGCTACAAGAGTAGAGCTGTAGCTGATAAAGAAATTGCAATTTGGTAAAAAGAAAAAGACTTACTTAGTTTGAGTCTTTCCTTCGCTCCTTGTGGCTACTGTAGTTGCCACATGTAAATGTGGCACTTAGGGGTGTAATACAGAGGTGGACTTGGCAGTGTTGGGTTAATGGTTGGACTCAGTCTTAGAGATCTTTTCCAACGTAAATGATTCTATGAAAAATGATTTTTCCCTAAAGTTTTTGAAGACTTTTTCTGTCAAATGGTAGAGCCTTAGTGCACTGATAGAATTAAGAATCAGTAGTGTGCTGTTTTGTGGTGAAGCCAGGTCCCGTTTGGTGTTTCTCTACCAGCTGTCTGTTCCTCCAGTGTTGGTATCATTTGGTTGATGAATGTGTTCTCATATGGTGCCCATCTGTGTTAATACCTGCCAACTTCGTGGAAAAATTAGCATATATTTTCTTTCCTGCTGTGTCCGTCTCATGCTTACTGGCTTCACAAGGAGTGCTCAGTCCTTAGCAGACCTGGAGAAGGCTTTATTTCAGGTCTTCAAGGCACTGTGCAGAATTGTTGATTGTAACACAGCTTCACCAATTTAATAGAAGTGTGATATTTTAATTGGTTGCATTCCTCAGATAATATAGTTTGCACATGTGTTCCAAAAATTTGACTGTAACTTATTACTTCTCCTTGTTTCAGATGAATTATACTGCTGGGACATAAACTCAGCATGCAGTAGGTGGGAGATTAGGTTAAATCTTCTTCTGTGAATTTTTGAATGTAGAAAAATTGTCTTTTAAGAATTCTCAATATGCTTTGTAGTTAACTGTTGAAGATTATGGCTTTGTATTCATTGTATTGTGAAGCTATAAATAGGTTGAGATTTTAGTACAATTCAAAGGATTTAGCATAAATTCCAAGGAGGGAATGTTATGCCATGAAATCACCAGGAGAATAACATGCACCCATTTTCTGTTTGACACGTATTTGGGTTGTTAGTATGAGTGGCGTAGATCTGGAAATAAATAGATCACAACCCTTATTGTACCTTTTTGATCATAACTGTTTGTGCTTTTTCATGTGGGCTGTTTCCAGTGATGAAAAACTGCTGGAAAGCTGTTAAGCCCTACTCTAGTCCTGTGTAGAGTGTGCCCATTTGGGTTACTCATGGTTTGTAAGGCTCAGACAGCTGCTTTTCTGGGTATCTGTTATGCAATTGTGTGTGTTACCATCTTGGTAGTGCAAGTGATAGATGAATGTAGAGTTCTTGGAGGGTCAGGAGTGAGGGAGGTAGTAGACCTGTCAGTGTGATATACATCAGGTTGCAGACAATTTTTAGGAATTAGATCTTTATTCTGAGATCTGCTCATAATCCTTCTTGATGTGTGTCTAAATTCACTGGAGCTAGACCCTGGGCAGAGTGCATATCAGGTGGGATGGGACTGGAGGTATTAAGAGCTTTCAAAATCTTGGCTACTGTCTTATTTTTTGTGGAGGGTGTTCTAAATTCTGGCTGGTTTCCACTGAAGCATGTCTTTGGATGGCTGCAGGAGGGAGCTGTCTCTCATACTCTGAGACGCTTGCCAGTGTCACTGTTGTTGGTAGCTTAACCACGCTCGCTAACATAGGCACTTTGTAATCGGAATAAGATGAAAAATTCCCCCCCAACCTTTTGGATGGAAAATAAGGTTTTCACTGAAGTTCTCTGCAAGAAGTGTCAGCTCCTTATTGCCAATTTCTTCACCCTTCATGTCCTCATGGCAAATTTCAGGAGACTCTGCTTACAAAGCTTTCTGAACGATTTTAGATGAGAGAGAATGAAGGTGGAAGATGCTAGAAGGCCACCAAATGATGAGTCCAATCCCCTCGGGGCTAAGGCAACTTTTCATCTGTTAGATGGGAATTTTCTGTTTTAGGAGGTCTGAATGTGGAACTCTTGCTAGAAACATGAGAGACAAACTTCTGCTGACACCGTTTTATTGTCTTTCGGATAAATAAATAAAACAATGATATAGTTAACAGAAACTTTTCTTCCAAATAAACAGAAAACCTTAATAAAGCAAACACACAATAAGCCTGAAGCTGGGAATATAAACTATGCTTTATCTTCCCAAAAAATTATGATTTGAGTCCCTTGTGCTGTATCTCAAATGCCATCATACTCATATTGGAAGGAGATCAGGTGGTTTTTTCCTCTGTTTTTTTTTTTTTTTTTAATGACTCCGTACCCATTCTTTGTTGTGAAGTCAGTGGTTAACGCACCTTTGCATTATATGAATTTTAGCAGAGATTGCTTATAAACTAGGGAAACCACCATCCCAAATTAGGTTTGCTATCCAGTTGTTGGCGGAGGAAGGTGAACGATGTTGCTCTCCAGTGCTCAGGAGGGCTGTAAAGAAGACTTTGGAGATGATCCTGGCTGTTGTGGCTTGTCTCAGGGTCTGTTCCTGGGAGAGGAAATGGTAGTGGAGACTTCATTGTATTTTCCTGTCCCCTGTCTAGCCTTTTCTGAAAAAAACAGTCTGCAGTGTTTGCTATAGCTGGACATACATCAATTTATAGCAGATTTTCCCCAGCTCTTTTGCTCAGAGTACTTTCCTCCTTCACTCTCCTGCTATGTACTATCTAACTGAATGCAAGCTGATTATTGCTCTATGCTCCTGGGTCTTGTGTCAGTGTGAAATAGGTCACTCTTGGAGTTTTATATGAAAGCCAATCACAGTTTTATCTGCTACTTTTCCTGTGAAATCAGTTTGCTCACTAGTCTTTAGCCTGCCTACACTTTCAGAGATGTGTTTGCTTTATTCTGTGGGCATCCCAGCTGCAGTGAGCACGGGGACTGTGAGTCAGTCAGTGCAGGCAGGAGCGGCTTTGGTAGGCTGGGAGTCAGACTGGTGCTGTGTTAGGATCCCTCAAGATGTGAAATTCCTCATATAGGTAGAATAATTAGTGCTATCTTTATCTTACCTGAAACAGTTTTATGAAACTAACTTATTCTTAACCTGATTCCCTCCCCCAACTGGAAATTTTTTGCTCCGTTTTTCATCTCCTGTTTTAGACTTCCACTGCTCTCCTATGGATGCTAGCAAAGGTTAGATCCTCAGACTTGCCTCCTGTCCTGATCAACTCAGTTACACATGCAGCACTGTGAGACTGATAGGTGACATCTACCTTTGCTCAAATGTCAGAACAACTCAGACCGTGTGGGACTTTTTTCCTTGTATCTGAAGACAGGCTCACCATTGGTTTTGATGGAACATTCTGTTTGAAAATCAATGCAGCAGTCTCCCACCTTGCAATTGATCCTCGCTTTCTCCTCTGCTTACAAAGGAGAATGAGATCTGCAAAGCAGTGGGTGTGTGGCATTCCTTTGATGGACCCTGTATACTGGTTTTAAATTATTCTGTTTGGGATACAGAGAAGTGGAGTTCATTTGACAGCCACAAGAAACTGGCCCTCATTTAATTGCATGCAATGAAATCCATCCCCCAGTCACAGGCAGAAACCCTGCTGTGTGCCTGGGAGGGGACTGTGCTGTATCTCTGTGTGGGTGTCCCTACAAGCTTTTCATAGATTTCCATGCATCTGTCATCAGTGTGAGCAAACTTTCTCTGGTCCCTCTTCTCAAAGGTACTGGTTGTCTGGAACTGCTTTAAGTTGAGAGTTAAACTGCTCTTTGTATCTTGAGAAAATCTTCCCGGTTAGGGAATATTAATTTTACTAGAAGAGGAACTTTTTCAGTCACAGTATGTATGAGCATAGCTTTTTGCAATGACTGCTTGCTGACCTTAAGAAATAAAAATCTGTCTCCGAATGTGTTAGCTGGGTAATTACTGTCAGAAGTAACGTCTTATTACATTTTAACTTATCAGAATATTTATTATTCCGCAGTTATATTTTTTTACCATGTAGGTTCTTATAAGCTTTTAATTTTTATAATAATGTGTATCAATATTGAAAAACTGCGTGCTGACTTTCAGAGCACTGACACTCTCTTCACAGATGTAAAAGTATTGTGACTTAGCTAAAGTAACTTTTTCAGAGATAGTCAATTTGAATGGAAATTTTGTTTTTTTTCCCTAGGAAAAAAGCATATAGAGTAGAAATTCCCAGTGCTTTTTATGAACAAATTTATACAGTTGATTGAGTGCAACTGGTATCACGGTTTTATCTCCTATTCAGAAATATGAGCATATTTCTGAATTCTTAAATTGTTTCCATTACTTTTCAGGAGTGACAGGTAGTTTATCTTGTACTGTACCGTGTAACTAACTCTAAAAGTGATTCAGAGAATTGGAAGAAATTAGATTCATGTTACTTTTTCCAAAGCCAGCACTACTGTATTTTGTTTGACTCTGTTGCCAGATGTACTATATCAAATCCTGCCTGACAAAGCTGCTGCAGTTGTCCTTGTGTGAATGTCATTCCAGCACAGTTTTTTCCCTCTCAAGCCTTTTAGGCTGATGCATATGTATCATGTATCAACTCTAAGCTGATCCTGAGGGAGTTAAGGACTGGGTTGGGGGACACAACAGTTTGAATCTGATGATTTTTCTTTTTGATTGTTTGTGGTGTTCAAAGCAAACGTTTGAGTTTTGTGTGTGACTTGTCCAAGTGTCAACGTGCATAAAATCAAACATAGATGCATGGGTGAAGGGCCTAGTTCAAATCACCGAAAAGAGCAAGAGTTTTCCCCTTCACATTAAAGGAATAAAATTAAGTTCAGGAATGATCTACTTGTGTAGACCAGGCATGTCCACAATAAAGGTGAAGAGATGTTTGTGGTGGGTCATCTAGATTCAGTAGCCACGTACTATACTACAAGGATAACATTTCAAAACACGTTTTTGTTTTGTTGGCTGTTCCTGTTCCCTGTGGAGCCTATTCCTGTAATATCTCTGTGGACAAGGTATTTGTCCTTACAACTGCAATTCAAACTGTTGAGTTCGATTAATTCCTCAGTATTTGTGTTTCAGTGTTCAGGCAGAATGCTTGCATGTGACAAAGTGGTGTTTCTGGCACAAGCCTCATGCTCTTAACTAGAAGATGAGACCACCAGAGACTACTGTGGACCAGAAGTCTCTGGTGGTCTCATCTTCTAGTTAAGATGAACAAAGAATTCAATTCCTAATTATCTCTGGTTCATGCCTCCAGACATAGGGATTTTCTTGGATTTCAATTTTGTGAATGTAATCAGTGGAGGATGCAGTGTGTTCCCCCTTTCATGTAATTGTTTGGCACCTGAAACTAAGTTTTCCCAGATAAATCAAAATTTTACTGCATATGCACTTGGGCTCTGGGTCGCTTCTCTTGCATAATGTTATCCCCCATTTTTCATTTGACACTGGTCGACAAATGTGGTTTCTGTTCTTACCCTCTCTATGGGCTCCTTAATGAGGACTTAACTGTCGATGTATTGTCTGGAATAGATCCGTTCCCCTCTGTCAAACTGAAATTGGATGGCCTGTGTTAGATTTCAGCTCCATCCCAACTGTCCTCACAGGTTGTCACATCACCGGTAGCATCACTGAAAGTACCTAATGAAAGGCAACCTGTGCACAGATAATGAGTGCTTCTCTGTAAGGAATAAGTGATTGGAGGGTGCTGACTATCCTGTGGCAGTGTATATCCTCTGCTCTGCCCTTTCTCTGATGTCCAGTTTGGTCCCTGCAGGCTGGTGGGGAGCCCCTCACACAGAACAGGAGGATTGCAGGTGTGTCTGTGGGAGCTGGCTTGTTTTACCTGGTCCACTCTGTGAACTTAGAGGATCGGAAAGCTCTGTGGCAGCAAGTCTCGGAGAGCCAGAGTGGGTGACAGGACTCTCATTTCTGTGATAAGCTAACAGGACTTTCAATAAACCACATGGTATAAGTAGGTGCAGCGCAAGCAGTTTTTAATTTGCAGTAAGGAGACTTTGTGTCCACATGAGTCAGGGAGGCTTCCTTGTACTGAAGAAATTTCACTGCATAAATGTCTATTTTTATTTTTAAAATAATAATACTTTTATTTTGGTTTCCTTTTACACTGTGCCTAATGTTGGCAATGAAAGTAAATGACAGATTTGCTTTTGGCCTTATTAATTTTACACATTAGAGATGAGGTCCTGAATGAGGCATTAACATTTAGTTTGTAAGCATCAGAAGGGGCTGTTATTTAAAAGAAATAAAATTAGATGGCTGCTACTGGAACATTTGAAGTAAAGTGTTCATCAGAACATATTGACTGACATTGAGGCTAGATTTGGAAACTTAGTATTTCAATTTTTTTCCCTTGACAAATTTGAATCTCTGGATTAAAAAAGCTGAATATGAGCACTTACAAAATCTGACTGAAAAAAAAGATGGCTATGCACACAAATGTGCATGAGTGTGTCCATGCACTCACCCAGCCTCACACTCCCTATGAAATCTGTAGATGGTGGCCCAGGTAATCCAAATGCATTGATTTCTGAAGTGCAAACCCTTTCTCCTAGCGAGACTGCTGTAAGGAGTATCAAGTTCTTTGTTATTAAAAGAAATCCCAGAAGTGCCAAGTGCTCCACGTAGGTGCCTTGGTTATTTTACTAATTGAAATAAGTAGTAAGTGTGGTTTCCCATTTCTGTTATTCCTTCTCAACTTATACGTGTTTGGAAACATCCAACTGGAGAGATGTAATGATTTTATGAATTCTTTCTAGGCTGTGGAGGAGTAGGAATTTTTACAGTTTATCAGTGTATCAGTTTAAACAGTAAAAGTGCCTCTTCAAGGTAGCCTTCATCTTGTTTGTGCCAGGCTGTAGACACTGAAGGATGACTTTGCTCCATTAGTATCAATCACTGCTGCAATGGCTTCACACTCCTATGAAAAAACGTAAAAGGTGGTGCTGGGGGAAATGGAAAATACAAACAATGCAATTGAGCAGAATTTCTCACAGCACTGTGATTCCGGGGGTTTGGGAGATGGTAACTCTATCCAACACATGTCGTGAAGGTAGGGGGACTGCACTGCGTGAAAACAGCTGCGAAATGCTCACATCCTGTAAATGTTGTCTTCTCTTCATTTTGTAGTGAGAAGTAGCCTTGATTTCAGGGATGTCAGTAAAGTGATTGGTGCGTGGTTTTGCAGGATCAGGCCCCCCCTTCTCTTTCTTCTCTAGTAGGTGAAGGAGGAGGATACCATCCTTCTCAGCTGTGCTTAATCTGCAGAGGAACTGCTGCTGCTGCTGCTTTGAGCATTGTCTCAGGCTAAAATATGCCATATTAAAATATCTTAATATCAAAAGATTGTGTCTCTTTGTTTCTTGTCTGAGTGGTGGGAGATGATAGTTTTCACTTTCAGAGTCCACATATAAAAATCCACAAGGAATAAAGGCTTTGTTGGGTTTCAATCCACTTTTCAAACACATTGTACTCTGTAAAAAGCAAAGGACTATGGGATTTTTTCCTTTATTTTAAAAGTGAACAGTTTCTATTCACTTTTAAGACACTGACAATTCAAGATACGTTTTGTAGACGGTGAAAAGGTAGGTTTCAAGACTCTCAGAGTAATACCTTCTGAATTAATTTAATAAATGACACTGTAGCTACTCATTTTTGTGCTTTTTGGGCTGATAAATGATTGTATAAGGGAATGAAAAGGTTTAAAATGGATAGCTTGTAGGGGTTTTTGAATTAGGTGAGGTAGATATATAGTTAATAAGGTGACTATAATTGGATCTTATGGATGATCTTTACTGTAATACCTTGTCTTAAAACAAAGAGCTTTATGTAGTTAAAATCCTTTTAAAGACTATTTGCATTATAGTGCTTTAAAGCTGATTGCTATGCAGGCAGAACAAAAATGTCTGTATTATCTGAAGTGACCTGACATGGAATAGCACATTGTGCACCCACGCTGGTGGGTACCAGGAGCCCAATATGTCCTTCTAGTAATCTGTATTTTTACAGCCTGTGTTGGAAGTGGGAGCAGAGAATTTATAGTAACAGAGGAGGAGGGCATTAATGCTTTTAAACACTTGGTGATTAATAAAATGTGTCAGTTGGGGTCATAAATAAAAAACTGATAAAGCTTGTCTTGATTATGTATTTTGGTCTTGATTAACTTCTAAAATACATTTGAGTTTCCAGATGGCGATAAGTGCTTTATCTTTAGAATTAAGCCTGTGTATGTGTGCATGTAGTTACGAAATTGACGTTACTGCTAATCAAGTGGGACAGACACACCAGAGAATGGTGTATTGCAAGGGTGACTATAGACACAGGCACTCTGCCTCCCAGGTGCTGCCGTGTCCCACTCCCTGGGTTTAGTAATTGTTACAGGATCAGTCAGCTGGACACTGTGCAAAGTTCCTGCTGCCATGACAGTGGCAATCCTGTGGATCACGCTGGATGATCTCTGCCTCTCCACATTCCTTTCTGAATCAGACTTGGTCGTTCTTTGTGGCAAGGTTAGGGAAGCTCAAATAAGATGAACATAGCTCCCTGCTAGGGCTGTTGGGTTTGGGGTTTTGTTTTGGGCAAGCCATAGGATTTTATTACTTTTTTTTCGGAGTGCACTGGGTGGTTTGAATTTGCTGGTGGATGGATTGAATGATGGACTGGAGGAGTCAGTTGTTGCTTTTCAGTTGATTTTAGTGAGTACTGGGTCAGGCCTACTGTGCTGGAGCAGAGGCTTTTTGAATTGCATAAAGGGGCACACATCCCCTGTGGAGGTAGAAATATAGGATTGCAGGCTTGGGTGGAGCCCTGAACTGTTTCTCCCTTGTAAATCTGGGTCAATTCCATTCACTTGGTTTTATCAATTCTGGATTAAAGGTACTGTAACGAAAAGCAGAATTTGTCCCTTTTTGTCTCCCTGCAGAGCAATATACAGTAGAATATCAGCTTTGCTTTTCTGTTTCCCCACTTATTTATCCATCACAGAGTCTTCTCTGCAGGAGAGGTGAATGGAAATCTTTTTCCTATAGAGATGCATGCTTGAAGCGTTCAAGGGACGGTGCCTATTTTCAATCGCTTCAGTAGAAATTACGTTGAGGGATAAGCTATATTGTAACCATTAGCATGCAGATCATCAGTATGATCGAAGTCTTGTCCTGCTATGGAGCTTTTCTATCTCGCATGGAAAAGGCTATTAATATTTTTGGTATGACAGCAAAAGTGTAATTGCATTAAAGAAAAAAACTGGGAAAAAGTTGAGGCTTCTGGAGCTGTTTACTATTTTGAGATAAAACTCCTCTGAGATACTAAATGAGCTGAAATGGGTGATGCAAAACAGACGGGATTTAATTAAAATTGTCTTCATATTTGGCTGTCTTGAGCCGTCTTGTGGGGCTTTTTTCTTTTTCTTTTTCTTTTTTTTTTCCCCCCAGAAGACTTCAGTGTTTCTGCTGAGTTTTTCCCCATTCTGTACCTGTTTCCTGAACACTTAAAATCTTCCAGAATAGAGAAAGGAGAAATTTTGCTCAGGATGGATGCCAGGACAGTTTGCAAAACAAAAATATACACAGGACTATTGTCTGAATGATTAGTAATGCACGAAGCCCATACATCAGTATAATGTCAGTGACTTACAGCCTCATCCATCTCAAGAATGCTATAGCCAGTGTGGTTACACGTTACTGTGAGAACCCTTTGTGCAAGTAGAAACATGTCTCGTTCCCCCCAGTGTGGTTGGGCACCAAGGGAAACAGACCATAATTCTTATATGTCCAAAGTAGCTTGGGTTTTCTCCCACTGCCAGTCTTTCCATAGGCTTCCCCCCCCACCTCGTTTTAGTTTTCTTTGCACTTTTCAGACCTTTTGCTTGTTTCTGCATTCATTGGGATGTGACCAGGAGATTTATTTCATGTTCCATTTCCAGCTGTGAGGGGATCCCTTGTCATCAGATTGTACTTCAGCTGCTCTTACCTTGCCAGAATGGTTTATGCCTGGTGTATTTTCCAGCATTTTGGGAGCCTAAAAACACTACTGAACATCAAGCCATGAGTGTTGTGTATTGGTTAATGTCAAGTCTGTGCTTTTTTGCTGTCTGTTGCAGTGGAAAGCTTTCACTAGCAGCAAGTCAGGAGCAGTGTTTCTGGAAATCTTTGAGAATTTGGGTCCAAGTCTACTTCTTTGGTAGTAATACTTAATCAGAAGGCTTCAAAGTGCTTTCTTTTTCACTCTATAGCTAGGGAAACCGAGGTGTGGTGAGGAAGGGCATGTGTGCAGAGATTTGTTAAATGTTTTCCTACTAGTCTAGTGGCACATAGAGGAATGAAACTGGATGGTAGGATGGTTTTGTTGAGCTTGCATGATCTAAGGGCTGCCATCTCCTATAGGGTTGAAATGGACCATAGTATAAACAGGCACAAATCAGACACAACCCAAGTCCCAGCTCTCAGCCCAAGTGACACCACTGCAGCCCTCTTCAGATGTGCTCTTTGCTTGTGAGGATGACTGTTGTGGACAGTCTTGTGTCCTTTGAAGTGCTCCTGCCAGGAAAATGTTCCTGTTGCAGATGCATGGGGCTTTGAGAGCTCCTTTTGAATGTCTCTGTACAAAGTGTTGCCTCCATGAGACCACGAGTTGTGCTCCGGGGCATCCAAGTCCTGATGCTAAGCTACAAATGTTCTCTGGTTGTACTACAGAGCAGAGGCATAAACAGTTATTGTCTCTAATTTTTCACCGTGTTTGGCCTTTGTGTTTAGATTTCTAAAGTGTAAATCATCCCTGTGTATGCCCTGAAAAATGTTGAATAGCCTTTCTTTTCTCCATCAGAAGTTAAAAGCATGCTTGAAGGAAAAAAACATCAAAGCTCTTGGCAAGTAACTCTGCCTGGTGGCTTCTAATGCTTCCACATTGCATGTCCGCTTGAGGTCAGGTTGCATAAATAGGGCTTGGAAGCAAGGAGCAAAACATTCACTTTTTCAAGCTGAGTGCAGCGAGTTTGCTCCATAGGAAACATCGGATATCTGTGGTGCTTCCATCACTTGAGAGATGTAGTCATTGACTGGGTGCACAGTCTTGCCTAAAGGAAGAGGGACACTGCAGCTCAGGAACCGGGTTTCTCCTCTCAGTTCTTTCCTGCCTCATGGAGACAGCATTTCAGCTACTTTATTACTCAGCTATCTTCTCCATTGCACTTGTTAAGCAACAGGTAGCCTTGGTTTTGTGTGGAAAGGTCACCTTCTATGTAGTGTTCAAAAGAGAAAATTAGCTGTCTAGGTGGAAGTGTCATGGCAATGCCATTAAACAACCTTCTGTTGAGATGTTATGGTTTGGGCACAGAGAAACTGAAGTGCAGGCCATACTGTACTTAGAAATCTCTTTTCTGGAATAACAAGCCTGTCTTACTCTAGATAGTGTTGTGCTTGAACAGCTTTTGCCAGTGGAAGTTTTACTAGATTGATGATCAATGTGTTTGTTTTCTTTTGTTTTTTGTTTATTTTGGTTGTGGGTTTTGTTTTCTTTTGTTTTTGGTTTTTGTTTTCTTTTGCTTTTGTGTCCAGGTCTACTAGAGGTTTTGCCAGCAAATCTAAGTTTATTAAAATAAGGAAGAAAAGAAAAAAGAGTGCATTACAATGAAACCATATCCTTTTTATGGTCTCCCTATGTCAGCAAAGCTCCTGTGTTGATAAGGCTGAGGTGCATGAGGCATCCTGGGTTTTAACTCACACATCCATAACTAACATAGCTATAAATTAAAATATTGCCTTTCTGTAAGACACATTGTCCCTGCACTTTGCTCATTCTTATTTTATTACAGTTTTAAGATCAAAGTTCCTTTCACTTATCAAGAAGGTAACATCAGCTATCTGTGTGACGGGCTGCATCTGCTGGCTGATGCTCTCCCAGATCCTTCCCTTTTAGACCTCAGTGTTTTCTCTGGTGGCTGTGGGAGATTACTGATGTTCATTCCTCAAAAAAATCCCTGGTATAGCATTTTGTGGATGTGCTTGCTACTGCTCAGAATGGCCTCAGATTTAAATCTAGCATCTCTTTCAGTTCCTGTGAAGGTCTGGGCCATTGGAAGTAATGCTTCATGCAGTGCAAGGTGGGGAAATTGATGCTGCTTAACATCTTTGAAAGGGTATTTTCTACCTCAGTCTTGGAAACATGAACAGAAAACTTCCCATCTATGTTGCTGAACATATGTGATTGTTTCCCACAACTGCATAGGACTAACAGCTGTAGTCTGTGAGCTGCAGTGAGGCATTTTGAAGAGACAGACCTTTTGTCAGTGCTGCAAAGCATCTAGGAATACTTTTCTTCCTGCCGTTTCCTTTCCCTGCTTATCTGCAACTTCCCATGTCCCCCTCATAGTCAAACAAGTATAGCAAAAAATGTACATGCGTCTGAAATTCTGGGGTTTGTTTGCTTCTTGCTCATCTGTCAGAGATTAATTTTGCACTGAATTATGAAAAATGTTACTCTGTCATAAGTTTTGGCTAGTAGTCAATTGCCAGCACACTTCATCGGTGCTTGAATGTTCAGAAGGGGGATTACTTTAAAATTTCAATTATAGCCTAAAAATATGTGTGGAGTCTTTTTTTTTTTTTTTCTTCCACATTTAACTTCCTTGCTGGAAATAGCAGGGTTCTGTCATGTGTGTCATATTTTCTAGCTGTAGGCAGTTTTAAGCACGACATAGTTATGTAGCAAACTGGAGAAATGTACACCCATCTTTCTCAAGTGAAGGCATGTGGGAACAATGCTATGGCCACATCAAATGCTGCACACGTGGAAATTAAAGGAGCTGGTTTTTAAGCAGACAACCAGTGTTTGCATGTTTAATTTATGTAATAGCCCTTTCAGTTCCCATCTGTTCCTGTGCCCTTTGGCAAGTGGGTTTGCTGTTTTCTAGCACGTGAAAACATTGTCAAGTTCAGTGAATAAGACTCGGATTTTATTTAATTGCTGCTTTCTTTGGCTGTTATAAGTTGGCCCTTAGGGAGAAGAGGTTGACCCCAGGAAGTAGGGGAAGCTTTGTCTTCCCAGGCTGTCAATAATCCGTCAGTACAATACAAGGTTGAGAGGTCAAAATTGATAGTTGAGCACTTATGCCCCAAATGTGTCTCACTTTCTGATATGCAAGTGAGGCGGCTGCAAGGAGGTCATGCTGTAAATGTGATCTGAGAAACCTGTGTTTGTGTTTCTGCATCCATGGCTAAAGTATGACTGGGACTTATTGTGAAGGATGTTGATCCAGAACAGAGGGTGCAAAGATGAGTTCACATTCAAGTGGACCGTAGCAATTAGCTGTCAGAAAGGAAGAGTCTGATCCTGGTTTGCTTTTGCTTCTGTTCTTGCTCTTCTGCAGTGCCAGGGCCCGCTCCACCTCTGTGGCTCTGCTGAAGCAGAGACCTGGGATAGGCACACTGCAGACCAGATCTGGTGTGCCTGATGGGCAGTGGCAACACATGTACTAGAGCTGCTCCAAACCTGTCTGGTTCAACACAGGTAGGGGGTAGCACCAGCACAATAGGAAAACAAGTTACTGCTGAAAATAACTGCTAGCTACCAAAACTGATAATGCTGATGGATTTATTCAAACTCAAGTGTGAGCATGTGTGACCCTAATTACCACTTTACTTTTGCAATTGCTTTGAAATGGGTTTGTGTCAGATACAGGCTTCTTGGGAGCTCCAAAGTATGGACAGAAAGAACACTCACACTTCCATTACTACTGGAGTAAGGGTGTGTACATCTGTGCCTGCAGCATGGTAAACCAAGCATAGTTGTCCATAGCTCCCTACTTGTGTTCTTCACTGTCTATCTTGAGATGCCTTAAACCAATACAATGAGCTTGTGCTTGGTAAGTTGGTCAGCTGGCTTCCTTCCTAGGACAGGCAGGTGTCCTGCTTTGTGGGTTGTTAGGCTGAGCTGTCTCTGAGCAGTGTGGACTCATGGTGTCTGTGCAGGGATGAGCTGTGCCCCAGCACAGTTCTTGAATGGTGCTGCTAACAGTGGCTTTTGTGGGTTGTCTGCTACTTTGGGAGACTAGATTGCAGTAAAATGGCCAAATCAGCAAAATTAACCTTCCTAGCATATGCCCATAACTATTCAGGAAGTGGTTGGAGGAGCCAGAAGTTCAACCTACTAAGTTCCAGGCTTACTACTGAACTGTCATGACTTTGGGCAATGACAGCAGAGGAAGGACAAGCAAGCTGGGAAGGAAGAGGTCCTCCTGGTGAGAGGTGCAACTCTAGGGGGGGTTGGTCAGGCCAATTGAGATCTGGTGGTGCCCTCAGGGCCCTGGCAGTAAGTTTGCTGGCTCATTTTAATGATGTACTAACTTACTGACTTCTGAAAAAGCTCTTCTGACAGGCATCACAGATGGCCTTGTGCTGCAGAGGATCCCAGAGACAGTGTGAGCCCAGACACAGAAGCCCAAAATGATAGGCAGCGAGAAGAATTTGCTATGCCAGTTGTTCTGCCACTGTGATCATAAGGGTTTCATGTTTTGTGTAATGGTTTACAGTTAATCTTGGCTCTTAGGCTTTCCCAGATCTGGATGTTAAATGCGAAGATGCTTTGGGGGCAGAAAGGAAAGGCATTATGTAGATGGAACCTACTAGGGGAATCTGTTTCATCACAAATATTTATTCAAAGGGAAACCGATTACTTTGTGCTAAATGGACACACATGGCTTGGGACATGTTCAGAGAGGGACGGGGCTGGCTTTCCAAGTGTATGGTCCCTAGCAGAGTTAGCTGATGATGTGCAAGAACAGTGAAGGTCATGGCTTTTGTTGCTTCCTCTTTCTCGGCTGTGAACCTACTGGACCTCTTGTCTGGCTGTGGTGGTGCTGGCTTGCAAACTACACCGTGCTGCTCCATGCTGGGCCATTCCTTATGGTTACTGTAGGTATGCCTCTCAAGCTGGAACTGATGGTGAAGCAGGCAAAACCTGATCAAAGCACATGCCTAATTGGATTTTTAGATCTTGCTTTAAAAATGTTGGATTTTCAAGTACTCCCATTAGTGGGCATTAGTACTGAGGAGAAATGTGTCACCAGATAGGGTTTTTTTTGAGTCAAAATTTAAGTATAATTAAAAAGAGATTACTGAGCCTAATGTTGTTAAAAGAAATGCTTTAATGAAATAAAGAACACCACTGGAACCTGTAGGTGCATGTAGGAAGTGTGCTCTGACCCACTGCCTGCAGCTTGGTGTTAAGGCAAGAGAAGCATTTTTTTGTAAGTATGAAAAAAGGGAGCAGATTCTCACTGGGGCTTCCTTACTCTTGGCTCTGCAGAAGGTTTGTTTGGAGGGAGGGGAATTGTATTTCCAAAGGAGAGAGCACAAGAAACATATGTGGGTTCAGCCAAGAAGTGTCAACCTAACTAGCAACAGATTCTGCAAGTTTGTAATGGAATAATTAACAGATAAGTAAAATTTTAGTTATTAATTTACATTTTTATTCTTTTGCCATGTATCCTCAATTTGCAAATTAGCATTCTTTTTCTGTGTTGCAGTGCTTTTCGTTCTGATGGTTACCACCTTAGGGGCTGAGTTGTCAGTGCTAACAAATACTGAGCATTAAATTGAGAGGTAACAGTGAGAGCAGTTTATCTTTAGTAGTAAGGACAAGTTTCCCTAGTTTTCAGTTGTGTCACCTAATTCTATTATAACAGGAATTTATTAACCTTATGAACAATTTAGTATATGACTTTCTACTGCCAAAGATTGCATTTTTAAGAGGCATTATTGATTGATATTGTTAGGGTTTGTGTTTTACCACCACAGTTATTCTTGGCTGTAATTTCTGTCTTGTACTTGGCTGCTTTTCCTTTTTCTGAAATACGTTATTCAGTGACAAAATCTTAAGGAACACATTTTGACCTGTGCACAGGACTGGAAAACACAAGTAATTTTAGGAAAACACAAGTAAACTTGACAGGAGGGCCAAGAATACTTAGAAGCCATAGGAGTGTCTCTAAGGACTTTTTTAGCAAGCCTGACCAGTGTGATTTGTTTGATATTTTTATTTCATGCTGCTTGGCTTTGCTAGGGATTATTACAATGATAGAAGTAAGCTGCAGGCTCCTATTTTGAAGGGGGGCGAGAAGGGAAAGCAAATACCTCACTGACATGAAAAACAAATGCATCTTGTTTTATCTTCATATATCATCAGCAAAAAAAAAAAAACCCTTCTGATTTATGCTGGTCTAAAAGACAGATTTCATGGCATCAAATTGCTCAGTCTTGAGCTTGGAGTTCTAGTGAAGCCTAACCTTAACTGGAGCTTAAATGGAAGGTTTGTCAAGTGATCTGGATGTAAAAAATTAGATCTCAGGAGAGAGAATTTAAATTTATGTCAATTTATACAATGTTAATCTCTATAGAGCAGATCTTAATTGCAAAACTGACAATTTGGGTCATGTTTGAAATTGACTCTATGATTGGTCCTTGATAATTTTGGAAGCGGTTCTAAAACTGACTTGTGAGTTGGGATTGAGGATCAAAGCCTAAATATCACTTTGTTTCGAGCTTGAGTGTCAGACTGAGGCATCTTGTTTTAAAGTGGGGTTTTTGTTGCATACTGTAACTTGAAGTGAAAATTCACCATTGTACTGAAAATCTTCAGTCTTTGAGGCTTAAAGGAATTATTGAAGATGAAGGTGAAACTCCTTGTGTACTTGTAAGAAGAAGAGACCTCAATAAGAATAAAAAAGTGCAAGTGTCATGGAGAGTTCTGGCAAAAGAGAAATGTTACTGTGGACTTAAAAGATGGATGATTGAAGGCAACAGCTTTACCTGTGTTTGAAACTGTAGCATTTGTGAATAGGGATATACCGTCCTCTCTCAGGGAGGGAGGCTGTGCAGGATCTGGTAGCCTTGAGAGGGATGGCAGCTTTTAGCTGCCACTGCATCAGTGCATACAACTAGTGTGCTTATGGCTAATACAGTGATGAAAGGCCGATGCAGAAAATGTTTTTAGAAACATGCTTACAGATATGCCTGTAGCTGTAAGTTACACAGCTGACAAGCTGTAAGTTACACCTTCAAATCACCCTTACAGACACAGCTTTCACAATCAAGTTATTGGCGTAGCTGAAGTGGAGATTGAAGTTTTCTGTCCAATCCCCCGTGGGGAAGAACACTCATCCCATAGAATCGTCTTCCTGCCTCTCCTCATCACCTATGTGGTGTGCTATGGATACTACAGTGTGACGTCTGGGAGGTGAGGGCAAACAGCACAGGACTGTCAGGAGCTCAGAAGTGGAGAGCATGGGGAAATGCTTGTGAAAAGAATTGAGGGTAAAACAAACACATCTGAAGAGCGAGTTTGTTAATTTTCTTGAACCCTTTCTGTGTTTCTCCATCAGTTATCTGTAGGCCACCTCATGTGTGTCACCTGTGTCATCCTGTTGTCTTTGCCCTGGTCTGTCTGCTCCCGCTCCACTGCTCTGGCACGTGCCTGTTTGATCAGGCAGTTCATCAGAAAAATTGTTTTTGGAGGGGTGTGTGTGCATGCATGCACGTGTCCCAAGTAGCTGTTAGTGTGCTTAATGCCTTGGGCCAGGAGGTCAGCGTGGTGCAGTGAGCTGCTGGGGAGGTGCGGGTACGAACAAGTGGTGAGGTCAGAGTAGCTGATACCAGGCAGAGTTGCAGCCAGATGTACCTCTCTGAGAGCTGTCAGTGTGGCCCTACCTCAGCTCCATCAGAACTGATGAGTTTCAGCAAGAAGCAGATTTACTGTCATCTTTAATGAGTTTCTTCCTCCTATTTTCCTGTTCCAGTAAGTCAGTCTGGAGTGGACTGTAACAGAGCCAGTTAAAGATCGGTACAGGGAAGAGGCACGTCTGTTTAAAAATTGCAAAGAATGAAACATTTGGCAATAACGGATGTGTCTTTTTTGGCAGGATCCAAAGAGCTCAGAAGGAGTTTTTTTCTTCATTAGCGATCCAAATTTTATGATCACTCTTGTATGTTGGAAGCGTTCTCAGCAAGGATAAGATGATGTAATTACATAAGGTCAAGATTTTTTTTTTTTCTTGAAGTACCTAAAAGTCTTTGAATGTGGAATGGGTGCTGAAACTCTTCTGTTTTTAAGTCACCTCTACAACTCCCTCTGGCACAAACAGCACTGAAAGCCAAAAGGGTCTGCGTTGGTCTAAGCTGCTTTAGGATCTACTGTCAAGTAAAGGCTTCTTGGGAATGCTTTGTGATGTGGACACAGATGAGATAAAAAGTGTATTCTTTTAGTTTAATTTTTTATTCCAAACTTAGTATAAGCTCTCTGACCTCCAACATGCTCCTAACAACATATAATTTTTGATGGTTCTAGAAAAACTTGATTTTTTTTTTTTCCCAAGCTGTGTCTTGGGGCTTTGAACAAGCCCCAGAGTTTTAATTAAACATTTTTGATCAGGCGTGACTCTACAGAAAGTCAAATCCTTTGCCTTTAGTGTTTTGTTTTATTTAATCACTATACTATTCCTCTGGTTAAAACACTGCAGCATTCCCTTTGTTAGTGTTAGGAGAACTTCCATTGAAAGTTATTTTAACTAATTTTTTTCTATCTTGATTTAGCTTTTCAATCTTAGTGACCAACTCCTTCCTTTCCTTTTTCCTATCTCCTGCTGCAAAATAGGTTGTTTTCAAAGTATATATTGCTTTTCTGTTCTTTGTCCTTTTTCCTGAACCTTTTTTTTGTATTCCCTTCACTCTGGCCTTGCTTTACAGAGAAGTCAGCTATTCCTCAGTCATACAACTATTGGCTTTATCACAGGAGTGGATGTGGGTAAAACCTCTTTGAAGAGTGAAGTTGCCTTGTCAAAGGCATCTTTGGGGTCTCTGTTATTTCCAAATTCATTTAGTAGTTTTATCTGAATTCATAATCCATCTCAACTGGATAAAAATGTACACAGAGCAGTGTTTGGAAGCATCTTTCTCCCTCTCACCTGGTTAGATCTTTCAAGCTCTGTGCTTTCTGACAACCCCCACGTTTGTTTACTTGCTTAAGTAAGTTGAAAATGAGAGTTCTTTCTGCTTTTACCCAATTGAGACGAATCAGTGTCCCTCAGATGGTTCCTAGTGAAGCAGAGGAATTAAACTTATGACTCCCTGTTTTTCAGAAGGGAGCTCATGGTGCTGAGCTGTGGGGACTGGTGTCCCCTGCACCTTGTGAAGCTGTTCTTGGCCAAGGGGGTCAGCCAAAGTGACTCCATACCCTGGTGATTACACCTTTTGCCTCCAGCACCTTTAATTGCTTTCTTCAATGAACAGTTTAAAAGGTTCTTTAAAATTCAGCAAAATGAGAGAGGCAAAAAACTTACAAACTTTTTTTTGTGAAATTTTGACAAACTATTTAAGAACAAACCAAAAGAAAATTTTCTCATGACTTTGCCACTGAACTGCAACTTTTTTTTTTTTTTTTTTTTTGTACTATGGTTTTATTGGATCATTATTATCAGCTGGCTGACCTACAGCATCTGAAATTGCCAGCTCTCCGTAGGAAAGTTCGAAGTGCTTGACAGCCCAGTTCTGGGCTCTGTTTTTTGCTTTCCTGTGTACTCTCGTTAGTCTGATTTGATAACACTTTTTGGAGTCCACTATTGAGATATCAAGATTAAAACTTAGTCCATCATTCAGAGAATTTAAAACATAACATATTTACAAAATGCTAATGAATTCTTAGACCTCTAACCAAATCTTAGTCATATGTATTATGTATTTAATAGAAAATCTGCCCTTCTGGAGTGACAACCAGTCATTCTCCTCCTTAGGGATGACACTAAAATAGATTTGGCATGTGCTCTATGTTGGCTGAGGGGCATTAATGCTAATTTGTGACAATGGTTATGGAATATTGGTTGGCAAATGAGGGTGTTTCCTTTATAAACATGTTGTTTCAACATGCTATGCTTTTCTGGCTGCAGCTAGTGCTTATGATGGAGTTTAGGTTATTTGAATATAGGTTAGTGCTAATGGGCTGCAAGCCTAATTTGTATTTTCCCTGTTGTATTTAGGAATTTCCTCTTCTGTTCTTTCCCTGCTTCTGTTTTCCTGGGCATGTGATTGCAGCGACAAATTTTAACTCATCCTTTTTATCCCTTAAGTTTCTATTGTGTGATTTTTAAATTTTTTTTTTAATGTAATTTGACAATATCTGAGTTCAGTCAACAAATGTATCAATGCAATGTGGGATCTAGAGCAGTGCTTGATAATAGCTGTTCCCACACAGTGGTTTCCAGCATTGCATTCATAGTTCTCTGAAGCTCTGGGCAACATTGAAAGAGCCTAAAACATAGTTTCAAGTAAGGAAGTTTGTATGTGCTGTTAGACAAAATCTGGAACTTCTTGAGGGGCTTCATGCTCACTGGGAAACTTCAAGAACTGCATATGAAAAAGCCTGAAATTCACTGGTGTTGTCTCACTTTCCTTCACTCTGCAGGAGCTGAAGGTACTGAAGCAAGGAACTTCAGTTTTCCACAAATGTTGTCACCATTACAGATTTCTAATGATGTTCTGGGTGTTCCCAATATCCAATCTAACCCTTTCTTGCCTCAGCTTGAAAACATTTCCTCTTCTCCTGTCACTTGTTAACTGGGAGAGGAGGCCAACCCATATCTGACTATACCCTCCTTTCAGGCAATAATATCCCTGAAGCCATCACTGAAAGAGGTGAAGTGCCTTACAGATCAGCACATTTATCCTGGTCAAAGCTCTTGTTGGGAATAAAGAAAGGCTTCATTGCAAGGACTGCTACAGGTACTTGCTGTAGTTCTGCTTAGACAGTTTCAGGTGTTGGATCCAGATGTGGAGCCTGTAATGTCTCCTATCACATGGTAAAAAGCTGATTCACCAAGGAACCTTTGAAGAATTGTGGTGATGGGCATCATCTTTGGCTGTGTGAGTTGAGTGTATTAAGTGGCTAAGGTGAAGCCATATAGGTGGAAGAACAAGGTGAGTTCAAAGGTCTGTCAACCAGGTATGTACTCTGAAAGCATGGTTAAAAAACCCCACCCCAAACCCAACCCTTCTCATGCTAGGCTTTGCAGTCTGTAATAAAGCACATGACCAATTTCATAAGGGTTTGCTGTAGAACACCAGAAGGACAATGAAACACCAGTAATAATTAACATCTTCAAGGCTGAATTTCAATGTGAAACATACACTGTTAAAATGAATGAATGCCTGAGGGAATGGCATAGAGAAACCTGTTTGTTAAACAAAGGATCATTCTTTCAGATCTGCTGTATATCTCTTGGTAAATAGATATTTGATCTGTAGGTGAATCCATGCCCTCATGGTAGTATGGGAAAGAGGTTTAAATTCAGATTTTTAAAAATAATTAACTTACCAGTATTTGAATAAAGAACAAAATGTAGTGAAGCATAACAAAAGAGACTACTTTCCCCCCCCCCTCCTTAGTTAATTATTAATGACTTTCCTAACAGTTCCAAACTCATCCATTCCATTGGATGGTAGGAAGCAAAGTAGGAATTTGAGTCGCATACCTGCAAGTTGCTGAGTGTAATCAGTGGGGTGGGAGGTCATCTGGCTTTGTTTTCAGTTTGTGGCAGGAAACTGTTTGCAGAAGTCAAGTACTCAGCCATGGCTCAAAAAACGTGGGTTCTTCACTTTTTTCAAAGCTTGCATGTATTGGTTGCACTGAGAGAGATGCCCCCTTTGGGAGTGGAGTCCCAAAATACTACACCTCACTAACTAACTCCATAAAATTTTGGACTTAGTTTAGAGAGGAGGGTTGTTTCCAAAGATTGTCATCTGACTGCAAGAGGAACCTTTTGCACCATCTTTCTCAGATCAAAAACACTAGGCAGAGCAGATATACTAGGACTCCTTGATGGGTCCCCAAGCTTAGATCATCACAACAAGAATGATGATGGCTGCGTTCACTGATATCCGTGTTTGAAATGCACAGACCTCCTTGCTGTGAAGTGCCCAGGTCTTTCCCTCAGTGTTAGCTGTAAGTGCTTCACTCTGGTGAGAGGAGACTCCTGTTTGCAAACATCTTCACAAGAATTGCACAAGATGAGGGAGATTGATTAGTTTTAAAAAGGATGGGCAAATACATGTGCTTTGGGTATGAATAAATTAAAACCACCAGAACAGTTTTTGCAAAGAATGAAGAAAAGTAAAATATTTAAAAGTTTGGCACCTGTTTATTTTATAAAAGATGCCTTACAATATGGCTACCTGCAGTAGCAAGAAACAAAGGTCTGTCCTGGACATGATTCCCTAGAGTAACTAACCTGAGTCATGCCTTCAAGAAAAAGTGCCCAGGCCCTACGAGACTCATGATCACTCTATTTCCCCTGGGAAATATATGGGTTTTACTTGAAAGGTAACACTAAATTTTAGTCTCTATTGTTTTGTTTCACAGTCTATGTCCCTGAAGAGAAAAAAACAATTAGATAGTTCAGTCCCATACTCCAAAGGCTAATTGAAATCATGTCTTAGATCTGTATGCCACAAAATATGTAACACACATAACTGATAACTGCTCCTTTTCATGGTTCTTCTTTACATGTTGTATGGGTTTGGTTGCTTTTTTAAAAGAAATTTACCCATTTTGCTTGTTAAAAAAGTCTAAAATATGACAAGATGATGGCACAAGTTCATGAGGTTAATGCCTTTTTTTTGGCTGAATCACAGATCCTTTGGGGGATCTTACAGATTGTAAAGCAGAAGATGGGCATAGACTAAAGCACATCCTGAAAATGTGGAAAAACACCAAAGATCCTGTTAGGGTTCTCCAGCACGTTCTTGCGTTAAACCCCTCTGGGGATAACAAACCACTGCCACTTCCTAATAAAGTTAGCTAAATGAGTATTTGATTGTATCTGTTGCTGAAACAAGTTCAGGCTTCTGCGTATGCTTGGGCATTCAGGTGCTGTGCTAAATCCTTTCTTGCAGACTGTTCCAGTTAAAGTTGATCACAATTCTTGTCCAGCAGCCCAATCCAAGGGCCACTGCTATAATACCAGCACACTGTTATTCCCACTAGGATGTGTGTATGAGACATTAACTGCTGTATAATGTAAGCTGTAACATTAACCACTTTCTTCAGAAGTAGGGAAAGTCTGAGAAAACCAGTTCAATTTAGTATTTTCATTGAATCTAATTAAAATGACCTGATGTACTACTCTTTGATAGATCCTACTTCTGTGAAAGCATTTTAGAGCAGGAACCACCATCTCTTCCTGCTTTGAGGCCTCTTAAGGCAGTACTTCTCTGCCTCATGGCTGGACTTCTACAAGCAGATAATTACCTTGTGAGTGTGTGTCTCCGTGTTATCTTGACCTTGCAGCTGTCTCTCTGATCATAGATTATGTAGTAGAACAAAAACTTGTTCTTTGAAGCTGGCAGCAGTTCTCGGTATCTGTATGAAGCAGTAATAGAAAACTGCTTATTGTTACTCTTGTGTGAAAATAAGGCAACTCTAGCATGATGGGACTTGGAAAAGGTCAGACTTGTGAAACCATGGCAAATAGTAGATACAACTTGTTGTCTTGTTTGTTTTGGTTTTTTTCTTCCCTAGTTGCTGTTCTTCTCTTTTATCTTTTGCTGGTAATTTAGACTAAGTGTGCTTTTTAAGCATGATACTGAAAATTGCTCATCCTTGTGTTTTAAAGAAATCATTGCGGTTACTTTTGGTCATGGGAGTGCATGGCTTTGAAGCGCTTCAACAAAGTGAAATTAATTTGAAGAACTTCAGGTGAAGAGTTGCTCTGTACAAGACAGAGACAGCTTAGTTGTTTTCCCATTGCTTTTTGTCAGGCTTTGCTAGGTTGCAGTGATACAAACCGCTTGTTTCTTGTTAGAAATTAGCAAGATGTCTTTTCATAACTTAGTAACTCCAAGTATTTTGGTCCTCCCAATGAAAATTCAGATTTCTTCCATCAAGATTTCAAATTCACTACTGCTTTTCACACTTAAATTGACTCCTGCGTAATTTCACTTGTGGGCTCTGGAAGGTGGGAGCTGTTCCGGGTCCTCAGGCTGAAGTGAGAGGTGTTGGCTCCAACAACCCTCCGGCACGGTGCAGGATTTGGCCTTCCTCACTGTGGGCTGTGTGGGTGTGAGGAGGAGACTCCAAGGTTCAGACTGTAGAGGGGTTTGCCATTTATCATCACCAGGCTGGAGCATCTGAAGTAGACTGACTCATCCCCATCCTAGTGACTCACTATGTCTTCTTTTTCCTGGGTCGAAAAATAACTTCTTTGTTTCTAATGGGAATGTGAAGTGAGAGTCAGACCACAGATACCAGTTTGCATCAGGAAAAGGCAAATACACGTTTAGAAGTATTTTTATTACAGGAGACTTGGTATCCTAGGAAATGGATGCTCATTTGGTTTAAGGCAAGAACTGAGTCAAAATGTGTATTCTTTCAGCTCTTGGGCCTGGGGAAGGATGCCCTGGCAGAGAAACAAAGTAGCTTATACAGGATTGTATTGGGTTCAGTGCAGAATCAGGAAGTGAATACATCCCCCCAGTTCATCTCTGGTCCTGTCATCAGCCACTACACCTCGGACTGTTTCAACTGAGTTTGTCTTTTCTCCTCTGCAGTATGCCAGTAGAAGTGGATTTGCTTTTCTGATGGTCGAAAAAGCCTCTTCCTGCATCAGTTTGGTTTTGGTTTTTTTTTTTTACTTAATTGTTTTTGTTAAAGGACAAGAATTTTCTTATAGGAACTCTTATGCTAGTCTCCTACTGAAAGGTCTGTCTCCATTGGTTTTTCAGTGTGACACTGTAGTTGCGATCTTCCCTCCCTTCTCTGTGCTCAAATGTTGTACTCTCATGTAATGTGTGGACGCTGAGGACCTGATTGACCACTGTCTTACTGTGCCTTTACAAAGAGGCTCCTACTAGGGTTAACAAAGTTGAACTTTGTGTCAAACCAAGAAGTAATGCGGTCTTATATTTTCAAAGAACTTTTCTCTCCTGATTTTAAATTTGCTTTTAATGTGTATTTTTGCCTATTATGTGAAACTTTCAGAACCACACCACAGCTGTCTGTCTCTGGAAGAGCTGCTGCAGTACTTTTGCATTGCTCTCTAACATAAGCTCCCTGCTAAGGCTGTGTGTACATACACGGCCACCCTCTCACTGGGGAAGGCTGTGCATCGTCAGAGGTGCCCATTGCGGGTGCTGGATCCATAACCTGGATGGGGAGATAAGAGCAGGGGGTGGGAGCAGGCAACTAACAGGAGCCACTACAGTTACACAGACCTGCCAAGTAGCTTAGCTTTTGAGCAGGAATAGATTAGTATTTTTGTGGGAGGAGGATGCCAGGAGTTCAGTTCTTTCACAATAATTCTGCTTCTTTCAGATAGCTATAAAATAAAATCTACTATTCCTGCTTGCCAAATCTCTGCACTCAGATCTGCATATATTAGCCACTCCCACTTACAGCTTACTACATTTTTATTTAGTCCTTACACTGAGGCAACAGTGAATGACATAAACTTACTCCTCTGAAAGTCTAAGTGTGAATGTGCTTAAATGTGAAGAAGTCACGTTGACTGGCACCTGGCATGTGGGTAGCAGCTTGGAAGTTCTGTGCCCCAGGCTCTGCGTGCATCACTGGGGCTTGTGGGGTATGTGTGTTATGATGGATGTAAACATAATTTCTAAGGCTTCTGCCTCCTTGCTGTTGCTGTAATTCGTGTTTTTTCTAGCGATCCTGGAATGTCATCGATGTTGCTCATCCTAATTTTAAGCCACTTGATATGATTTCATACCAGCATCGCCAAGGGCAGGGCTGTAGGGTGAATCTGGCTGGGGCTCAGGCAAGATGCAGCCACATCTGGTTTCCCAGCTTTGCACTCAGACACTTGTGTCACAGGGAAGGAGTAACAGTGTGGGCAACCCTTTTCCGGTCAGAGCATTTTATGCTGAATCTTGTTTTCCATGGCTACTCGTGAAATCATCAGGGTAGTTGTGCATCTGAGCACGAGCTGTGTGAGGGAAACCTTGTCTTGCATCTGTCTGGGGAGACATTTAATGAGGCAGAACAACATACCCTAAATATTTTACTGAAGGATAGAGAGTATTTTAAACAGGAATGAATAATACAGGTGCTGTCCACAGTCTTTTTTGGCTAGTCAAGGTAGCAGATCCAGACTTTTCTGTTTCATCAAAACCACTGTGGTAAAGAATTTAAAGAAGGCTGGATCTGGTCTGTGAAAGATGACGTGCTCTGATCTGGAACTGAAATAAAAGTCTGTCTGAACCATAACAGTATTTTGTCAAAACGACACTTTTCCTGGCCTGACATTGCATTGCAGGCCTTCAGTATTCAGACTGAAGTGCTTCATACTGTTCTTCAACTCCTTTGTTACCTGAACAGCACTTCACCACACATACATGACCTTCAAAAGTCAAAGTGTCTGTGTAATAAAGATAGATGACTTTCAGTTGCAATAGCTTTTTTTGTTTGCTTTGCCTAAATTGAATTGTCTTGAAATCAATAGCTGATTTATTTGAGGTTCACACTTTGTCGTTGACTTATTGGTACTTTTCTAAGTGCACAGTTTATTAAACATTAGAGTAGTCCTCACAAGATCTGCTGGTTTAACTTTTGAATTTTCTTGCATTAAAACTTTTCCAAAACTTGTAAGAAAGTTGTTAACAGCCTTCAGCCCACAAAATTTATATAAAGAATTTTCTGTTGACTCTGAATTTGTTAAACCTACATTAGTGTGAGATGTTACTCGTTTCTTAGACAGTTCTTGTAAATTTGATTTAAAATGTTGTTCAGAAACATGAGATAAGGCTGTCTTCAACTTGCAAAAAGATGATTCAAGGCACTCGTCTCTCTTCTAATGAATGATTGTCAGATTGCTTAGGGTTCATATAAGGAACCTTTTCCGTACTTGCTACTTGGGAATGTGACATATGAAGGAAACATTTTTAAGAAGGGTTTAGGCATTCATTCTTTATTTCAGGATTTTAGCACCAGGATTTGAGGTTTTCTTCTTCTCTCTTCCTTCTCTTTTCCAAATGTTCAGATTTGATGTAGGTGGTTAAAAAGGGACTAGATTATTGAAAAACTTCATTATTCATGGAACGGTTTTTTTGTCAGTCTGGGTAGCAACTGCCTCAGATTCTGTTTCTTGACACTTTTCCTAAATGGCCTTAGGGGGTTTCAGAACATGTTAACATGTTCTGAGATCTTGATGAGTAGCATCTACTGTTTTGTTGCAGTGAACTGGGAGAGCTGAAGAGTAACCAAGCAGTGTTTTCAGATAGCATCAGTGGTAAAAAGTTGAGGATAATCTCTAGACATCCTGGATTGTGGGTGCGTACTGTAACTACTGAGGAAAAGGATACACTCACCAGGTACTGAAATAAGTTTATATTATTATATATATAATACAGAGCTGGATGCTTTGGGTTCCCTGTGGAGGTTACTGTTGAATTATTTGACATGTTATAGACTTTCTCATAAAAACTTGAGGAAGCTTCATTGTGACTTCCCATGTGTTTAAGGCATTGCCATTTTAATGGCTGTAAAGGAAATACCTTTGTGGAACACTAATCTTAATAGACTTTCTTTTAAGAAGCCAAATACAGAGCATAGTTTCTTACAGCTCATTTTTTGTCTGCAAAAGATCATACCTGAGTAGAAATCTTGTCAGAATTTTGTCCCAGACTCCCAAAAAACCCTCTCTCAGGATGGGAACAGAAAAGTGTGACTGAGGAGATAAAAAAATAACAAGAAAAGTGTATTTTGGACTCAGCAGTCTGTTATTACATCCTACCCCCAGTGCAGCTGTCTCTGGAGTGTATAAATGGGTGTCCTACTCAACCAAAGTAAAAGACTACTATGTGTGGTGGGTAGCACCTTGCTGTGCAGGTAGTCCCATCAGCTTTAACCAAACTACTTGTAGTGAAAGGTACTGAGCAGTGCAAGTAAGGGCACAGTTCATCTGCTGTTGCACTGGCACCAGCTTAGAGCTGTATGGTTGTTGCTTCTGCTTGAGTATTTCTGCTGCCCCTCTATGCCCCATTAAGCAGCTGCCCATGTCTAGTCAACTATGATCTGTCTGATTGTGCTCTGTGGATGATTTGGCTTTGGTTTTTAACCCAGTTTATTTCACAGGACCAGATGAAGGCACAGGTGGGTATATTTCTGAGTGCTCTACTCAGCTCTGCAGTTAGATCTATCATGCCTGTTGTGGGGACGGTGACAGGAAAAAGTTATCCCACAGGCTGTTGATTGTACTGACTAGCCTATAATGAAAAGTGAAAATTCAGGATCTTTTCTGCATTTTCAGTAGGCTTCGTCAGTCTCCCTGTGGCAGTATGGAGCAGTGTGGACCATGCTCTTCTGCTCCTTCATCTCCTCTCAAGAGCTGCTGGCCATGAGAGAGCAATGAGTTGCACATCACTGGTAGATCCGTGGTGGATGTGCCTGATGAGCAGGGAGGAGAGAGAAGCACAGAGCTGGATGGCATCCCTTGGGTCATGCATGCGGGATTCAGGGATTGGAGGAATCCTGCCGGGGAAGTGGCTCCTCAGCTGCAAACTGCCCTGCAATGACCCACCGACCTTGTGACATGCCATGTTGTTTCTGTATTGTGAAAGAAAACCCTGGCAGAGCCAATGACTGTATTGAATGGTTTGCTGCAGTGGGCATTGTCATTGCCAGATCATCACTCATGAGCTTGTTCCTGGATGTCCTTAGATGTAAACTGTGGGGTGCTTATGTTTTTCACAGTCGTCATAGAATCATAGAATGGTTTGTGTTGGAAGGGCCCTTAAAGATGACCTTGTTTCAAGCCCACTGCTGTGGTCAGGGACACCTTGCACTAGACGAGGTTGCTCAGAGACCCATCCAGCCTGGTGTTGAACACTGCCAGGGATGGGGCATCCACAACTTCTCTGGGCAAGGTGTTCCAGTGCTTCACCACTCTCGTAGTAAAGAATTCCTTCTTTGTATCAAAACTAAGCCCCCTCTCCTTTAGTTTAAAGCCATTGTCCCTTGTTCTGTCACTACATGCCCTTGTAAAAGGTCCCTCTGACGCTTTCTTGAAGGCTCTCTTGAGGTGCTGAAAGGGGATATAAGGTCTCCCTGGAACCTTCTGTTCTCCAGGCTAAACAATCCCAACTCTCTCAGCTTGTTTTCATGGGAGACATGCTCTAGCCCTCTGATCATCTCTGTGGCTGTTCTCTGGACTTGTTCCTACAGGTCCAGATCCTTCTTATGTTGGGGGCCTTAGAGCTCAATGCAGTGCTCCAGGTGGGATCTCACAAGAGCAGAGGGGCAGAATTGCCTGCTTTGACCTGCTAGCCACGCTGCTTTTGATGCAGCCCAGGACAGAGTTGGCTTTCTGGGCTGCAAGCACACGTTGCAGCTCATGTTGAGCTTCTCATCCTTCTCCTTCTCAACCCCTTCTCCTCAGGGCCACTCTCAATCCATTCTCCACCCCACTTTCATTTGCGCTTGGGATTGCCCTGACCTTTATGCTTTAATGACAATTATTTGTCACACTTCTGGTTTTGTACTGCTAGCATGCAGCACTGAAATCTCCTGCAAGGCTCAGATGGATATCTTAATTAAAGGAAAATAAAAATCTGTCACACTGTGTATAAATACATTGAGAAGTAATTTAAGGAACTTGGAAAGCTGCAGATCTCCGTGAGGGTATTTTCTGTTTCAAAGAGATTGCTGCTACTTATGGCAGGACATCTGTTATCTGAGCAGCCCTGCAAGGCACTGAACAATAGACGTGTTCTTTGACAGGCCTTCACAGTCACCAGCATCCAAGAATAGCATGTGGAAGGTCTCCACTCAATAGCAGTTGATGTTGATATGTGCAAGCAGGTGTGTACTTTAATTCTTTGTCATATGGAGTCTAAGATCTTTGTTGGTACAGTTTCTGACTCGGGACTACTCTGTTCATGGTCAAATCCTGGCCACCTTTGGAGAAATAACTTCCATGTCCCTTCTACTGAGGTGTATAAAAAGCCCCTTGGAAGACCAGAATACACTTACCCACTACCAGCACTACCGTGGAGAAGCTTGCTGATGCAGCCATGGATTTTGTGCTGAGAGCGCTGCCTCTTAACATCTTCCTTTCATCTTACCTGTTAGCATCATCTCCATGCAATGTGGAATTTCTGCTGTATAATGAGGGCTATGACATGTGGCAACTTTTTCCTTATGGGGAACATTGGTAGTCTCTCTCCTCTGCTGCTTGTTTTCCTGAGATTTCCAGGAATTAGATGACTTGGAGATTCCTATGTCATGTTTGGTTCAAAGTTGCCCTAAACTTAATAGGAAGAGAAACAAGATATAGCTTGGGCTGTGTCTTCACAGAAATACTGTCTTATGGTTAAAGGAGAAGAAGCTTATAGATTAGAAGGTGGATTTTTTTATTCCCAATACCTATCTTCAGAGTTGGTAAGAACTGAGTTCTGTCCCACTGGAAACATTGATCTTTGGGTGGGAAAACCTGAAAAACTGCTCCAATGCAAACTAGAAATCAGAGACTTAAAGCATTGAATTGCTTTCCCTGATGCTGATGATTTCCCTGCAGGTAACTTCCTTGTGCCTGGAGGGTCTAAGACTTGGGGCTTTGAATCCATACTGAGTGTGCGCAGCGAGGAAAGAACATGTGCCATTTGAAAGCTAATATCTGTGATTTTCTAATTCCCTGCACACCTGATTTAGTTAGTTTTTTGGAGGAGGAGATATCATGTGACAACATGCCCAACACTAGGAGGCAAAAGAACCATCATACCTGGAGTCTTTTCTGGAGGCTGGTGAGTTCCCTGGAAAACACCATAGCTGAGTATATTATGTTTAGGAACAAGGGATCTGAGTAGAGAGCCAGAAGTAAGGATGAAACTTCAGTTGATTTGAGCTGATGTCATTTGTGATCAGGTTTTCAATAGCAAATCTGGCGTAGGACAGGCGAGATGCTGTACAGATGGTCTAAGGGAATGGACAGATAGAAGAAGTGGAAACTAAGACAAACTGACAATTATTTTTTTGTGCCTGCAGTTTGGAAGAGTATCCTGTTTGCGAGAGGAGTTGCTTCTGAGTGCATTTTCTCTAGTAAATGGAATATTTTAGAGCTCAAATCTGGTCTAGACAGTTTCGCCACAAAATTTTAACATTCTTTTGAGATCATTAAAAGAAAGTTCCAGCCGCATTCGAACAAGTGGCTTTTCATTGACTTCATTTCACCCTCACTGCGGCCGTAAGACTAAAATGTTCTTTTTCTCCCTGGTGATCTGACTGCCAAGGAGGAGAAGAACTGTCCTATGGACTAAATGTGGGGCAACAGGAAGAGATAGTTTCTTTTTGATAGCTGTGTGTTGATTAATTCTCAGCCCGGCAGCAAGCTGCGGGGCTTCAGGTTACAGCTCACTTTGCTTTGGGGCAGAATTTGCCCTTGTGAGTTCCTGCATAAATCTCCAGTAGTTGCAATCGCCTCAGCACTCATATTGATTTAGAAGTGACTGTCCCAGAGCAGGTGTGGGATTAAAGATTGCCTCTCTCAGTTGCAGTAATTGTATGTCTCAATTGTTAGCAAAGATAAGAACAAAAACAATGAAAATTGAGTTATAAAACACCACCACCACCAAAAAAACCCCCAAATAAACAACAACAACAAAAAACCCGAACCCAAAAAATATCCAAACCCTGCCAGTTAGCCTTAATACTTTCAATTTCTTGTAGTGAGATGGTTGATGTGACTGAAATTAAGTATCTATTTAAGTGCTTGCAGAATTGAAGCCTAGAAGAGGGTGCAGCCCTCAGGAAACAAGAGTATGAAGTAAAATTGTACTCCTTGTCTTCACATCCTTTCTTCTTTGTAGTGGAATTTGCAGCAAGGGCTGCAAGATAGGACGTGTGAACAATAAATCCTGCTTGAACCCTCCTCAGACTTAAAAAAAAAAAAAAAAAAAAAAAAAAAAAAAAAAAAAAAAAAAAAAAAAAAAAAAAAAAAAAAAAAAAAAAAAAAAAAAAAAAAAAAAAAAAAAAAAAAAAAAAAACCAAACACCCCAGAAAAACGGGGGGGCAAAAATCCCTGCCCCATCCTGTCTCATATATATAGAGTTGAGGTTCCAAAGTTAGTTATAAGATGAAGGGTTATTCTGTATAGGGTTTTACAATATTTCTGTATTTGTTCAGTTTCCAGGAACATGATGAAAACCATCCTTGAAAAAAACCCACACTGGTTTGGTTTTTTTTTTTACTGGTTTTTCTTCAGAAAGCTGTTCCAGATTGTTTGGGTCCAGATCCACATAAAGCCACATCAAGTTAGGCACCTGCTGGCAAGCTGGTTCAGTTGTGTGCTGGAGATAGGGCTCCCTTTCTCATCACTGCTGGGGAGTTATTGCTGTCATTATCAGTGGAAGCAGCAGGTACTCACTCAGCAGTCTTCAAAAATCAGGCTGCTTTTACTTTGTAAAGTAAAAAAATGTGTGCTGGAATTGTTAGCTGGTATTGAAGTCCTGGAGTGTACAGTGGATATTTGTATGTATTGCACTGCAGTGACTTGACAGGTTTTTAAAACATTCACAGATTTTTTTTTTTTTTTTACCATTGTTGCTGTCACCATACAAAACAAAGCTGGAGATGATTTGTTCCTGCTGCAGCTACTGCTACCATATTTTGGTACGAGGCTTTTTTGTGGATCTGTAGCTGAGCCATGGTCTGTAAAGAGAGGGTAAGGACTAAAAAGAAAGATAGGAACAAACCTTTCAGCAGGACCTGTTGTGACAGGAAGGGCAGTAATGATTTTAAACTCAGAAAGGTTCAATTTAGGTTAGATGTAAGGAAGCAGTTTTCTTCAATGTGAGTGGTGAAACACTGGGACAGGTTTCTTGGAAAGATGGCAGATGCCCCACCCCTGGCAACATTCAGGGTCAGGTTGGATGAGCAACATGATCCAGTTGAAGATGTCCCTGGTCATTGCAGGGCAGTTGGACTAGATGGCCTTTAAGTTCCCTCCAAACCATTTTATGATTCTGTGAGGTGGCCCCTGGGACTTCTGCTTATGTGCACTTAGGCTCCTTTTTCTCTTTTAATACTGATGAAATACTTCTGTTCCTGTGCAAAGATTTGTTCTGTTTCCAAGTTTTGTGGGCCAGTGGTGGGCCAGACCCTTGGCTGGAGAGGTATTTCATGACCACTGGTCAAAGAATGGATATGGATATGTCCAAAGTCAGACAGCAGAAAGAAACTGAGCAGTTTCATGTGAAGTGACAAGAGCACTTGCACACGATGAGTGAAGAGGGAAAAATTCACTTGGAGCATTTGTTGCTGCCTTGGATTATGCAGAGACTGCAGTATCCCCATGGCATTGAGTAAGGGATGGGCAACATTCTCTTAAAAAAAGCCATCAGAAGATCCTTTTAAGGATGCAGTCAGGGAGACATGCACACAATGCATGAAACTTCCTATCTTTTGGCGGTTTCAAAGGGTTTGCCATCTGACAGAGATTGGGCCAAAGTTAATGAACTCAAGGGAAGGATCCCTGGGCGGAGGGTGGGCAGTGCTGTGCAGGCAGGAAGGTTAGATGGTCATCATGGTCCATGTTCCCAGGTTATGTCTTGTTTGTAGGAGCTTTGCAAGTGACTTCAGCTGGTTGAGTTTTCTTCCCTCTGCCCCATGCCCAAGTGTCAGCTGCAGAGCTGGGCACCAGCCTGCGTGGGTTGTCCTCTGTTGGTTGCCCCTGCCCTCTGCTTTTGGGATTTCTCCTGTCCACAGGTTTATTTTTGTAGTTTTGCAGAGAGTGTGGTCAGACTAAGAGCTCCTAACAATGCTTTTCAAGGCATGTACACTCGGGTCAGAAAGACTCTGGCATGTCCCCACCTGCTGTCTGCAGCACAAGGTGAAGTTTGTGCTGCTTTTATTTTGGGAGCTGCATGTCTCTGAAGGAGATGGGTTTACTTTGGCTTCATAAAGGTAATAAATAACTGCTGGTAATGAGAGGATTGCTTTGTTGTCGCTGTCATTGTCAAAAAATCGGTCACAAAAAAGTAATCTACATTTTCATATCTAATTAAGATTGTTACTTTCATCCTTAGACTTTTTTTTTTTTTAATATAATTTTATTTCTTTCTTGTCTGGAATAAAAGTTTCAAACCCAGATACAAATATTGATGCTCAAAGCTTGAGAAAATTGAGAGCTTATATGAATTGTTCTGACTATATCACTGTCTTTGCTTCACACATCAAAGCAATTCATATTAAAAAAAAAAAAAAGGAAAAAGGTAATTAGGAAAGCATGCAAAGTACAAGAAAAGCACTGTTTAACTAAGAACAAGATTCTCAGACCACTCTGTATGGGGAATTAACTCCAGAGAATTTAGGAAAACATGTTTTTATAATGAAAATTTAAACTAAACATATTGGCTTCCTCATAAAAAAAAAAAGGAGCATTGGATTGTAGGGTATAAATGCCTCCACAAGGAGAACAGCTCTGTTTCTTGGGGGCTTCTTTGCTTCCTGTGGTTCCATGTTGTTCAGCAAAACTTGATCAAGAGGGGGGAAAAAGGATATTTTTAACAGTGAATGCAGTGAAGCAGTGGAACTGATTATCAACGATGTGATAAATCTTCAGTTGCTGTCAGTGTTTATTTAAATTAGATGGGATTCTAAATAATATGCTCCATGTTAGATGCAAGTTGTTGAGCAAAGATAGTTGTAGTGAAAATGGAGGCTTGTTTTACATAGAACATCAAACCAAATAACCGTCAACCCATTTTACTTTTGCTGGAAACAGAGATCTGTCAAAAACTGGGCAAAGGCTGCAGCCCGTGTTTGTTTCTTGATTGAAGCTTCCAGGGACTATATGAGACCTCTGTGATTTGGTTCTATTTTTGTTCTGCAGCTGAAAGCCAAATGCGATTTTATGGGTTTGCAAAGCTTGTGGGTTCTTGGCTACTTCTGTTATATTTGACACTAAAGGAGAAAGACTGAGTTGTCTGCTTGAAATGTTTTTAGCAATGAGATCACTGTAAAGCTGAGAGTAACCAGGTTATTATTCACTGAAATCACATGGAAAAACTTCCAGCTTCTGTGGAGTGAGTTGTAGTGAGAGTCACAGATGGAGAATACATTTGTACCACATCTTTTTAATTTATTCTCCATTTCCAGGAGTCTCAGTACTAATTAGCAAGTGTCTTGGGAAGTTTGTGTCATAAGGCTGGAGGAGGAGTGACCCTGTCACTATGGTTTCAATGGGAATTTGAACTCCAGCTCTACAGTGTGTTCCTGATGGGACCTGGGTTGCGCAGGTCCTCAAATCTGATCACCTGCTCCTCCTTAAAATCAGTAAGTGACAGCAGCTACTCTGCCTTTGAAGGGCTGGACTTTCCTCTCTCCCTACATCAACTGTTTATTGTGGAGTGGCAGCTGAGAAGTGTGTCAGAACCCCCTGTAGGACACAGAGGGTGGATGAGCAGTGCACTAGGATGCTTTCCCGAGAGGTCCTGCCTTACTGGGGTATGTTCTCCAGCACAGCAGGGCCCTGGTTCTGTTCTGGAGCTTCTAATTGAAGTTACTGTATAATTGATCACCTTATAATCAGTCTCCACTCCCTGCCACCACTGATGCAGAATTGGCCTTTGCAAGATTAAACTGTAATGTTCTGCTACCCATACGAAACAAGGAACTATAAAATCAGGGAGGGGAAGCACACTGTCTTCTGATAGCACTTGGATGATTTACACTATCAATTTTGTGGAACTGCAGTAATTCCTTTTATAAACAGGGCAAGGTAATAGTCATGGAAATTTTAGGCATAAACAAAAGTGTTCTGTGAAGTTGAAATGGTTTTGATTCCCTGTGGCAGATTAACTAGTTTAGCGGGGGACATTAGTATTTATTGAGATTGGTAGCAATAGAATTGATCTTGATGACTAATCCTTGTAGTGTTGTAACCATTACAGGTATAATTTGCTAGCTGTGTAAATATATGATATCAGTGTATACACAAAATATTAGCCCGGTTAGATAAAAATACCTAACTGTTCCTGTGCTTTTACTGTTTATTCAGTGAACAGTTCTATCCACTTTGCTGTTGCAGAGCAGCTACCAAAATGGCCCTATCTTATTCCAGTGGAAACTATTAGAAAAAATGTCTGTGACCTTTAATAGCAGCAAAATCTGTTCCAGTGCTAACACTTTCAAGTAACCTTTCTCAGGATAATAATGTACTGTGGTTATACTGTGTCTATCCTGACATTTAGTGGAACTTTCATCTCACCTTTTGAATCTACTACTTATATAAAAAAAAAAAGGGGCAAAAAAATGTGCCTGAAATTTTGAATTTAGTTGTTTAAGTGTTTGGGTTTGTTTGTTGGGGGGTTTTGTTTGTTTGTTTGTGGTTTTTTTGTTTTGTTTTGGGTTTTTTTTGGATAATGGTGCTATGAAGATGGGAGAAGAAATAAAAATGAAGCCTTTTAATAAATCCTTTTCTGACAAAGGTACATGTTCCTGATCATCCACTTACTAGATATACTAAACTTTTAAGTTTCTTAGGCTTGTTGACGTGCAGAATCTACAGTTTACTTCCTAGTGAAGTTTAATTTAAGAGACTTTTATCAGTTCTATTCCATTGGGTACTTCTTTCTTGTGTTGATGTTTTAGCTTTTAATTAGTCCAAATTAAGCTCATGCAACTGACTTATGGCCCATATTACATACTTTTTATTTAAAACATTTAACCTCAGACACCTCTGAATAATATATCTATTTAGCTTTTTTATAAAAGTTGATCTTTAGTGACTTCTGCATGTGAGCCCTCTTGAAAAATAATTGGAGATATTCTTCTGAGTCCTCTAGACCTTTTCAAATTGTACCAAAATTATTAAAAATTTCACAGCCATGGTGCATTGCAATAGCTCCCCTGTTCATAGATTTTGGAGAGGTGCTCAGAAGAAAAGGTCCCCATGAGAATATGCTGGTGCAGTAGCCAAATCTTAGGGAGAATAATTTTTAAATCAAGGTCCCCCTACAAAGAGTTTTTCTGTGGTTTTAACCAAAAACTGTGTGCATTTTGTTGTACAACTTATTAATTTCAGTTCGGAAATACAAGTTTGATTGTTGCTATGTGCAGGAGACATATTGCAGAAAACTGAACAGAAAACCAGAGTATGTGGAACATACTGCACCCTGCTCTTGTGTGTCCTCTAGTTCTCCTGGTGGGCTCAAAGCTCAGTTTTTGGCAGCAGCTGAAATAGAAAATTTCTCCCGTTTTCTTTTCCCTATTGCCCTGCAGCTCTTTGGGGTGATGCATGTGTAGAATTCAGGCTGAGGGAGGCACACACAGAACAGTCATATGTTGCAGAGGAAGGAAAATGTGGAACAAATTGTCAACCTTAGAGGTCAGTCATTTTTTTTGTTTCCATTTTCTTCATCCCCTTTGTGCACTGTGTAATAAAGAAAATACTGCCTGGAGAACAGGAGGTTTGGAGGGTAAATTGGCCAAGATGAAAACTGGATTGTAACAATAGTGATTTTGTTTTTCTTCAACCTTATCTTGACAGAGTGGTTTCTGAGTATTGCATTTCCAAAGATTACAAATTGAGTTGTACGTATGTGCTTAATTAACAGGCAAGGTAGAGCTTTTCCAACTCAGTCCCGTGCAATCTGCCATGGGTTGTGTTGGGCCTGGAGGTCCCAGGAACTACGTGACGCGTTCTTGAGTGCTGTCTGCTGGCACCTTTGCTGGCTAATTACAGACATGTAGACAGGCAAACACACCAAAACCAGGGAAAGGAGGCCCCTGAACGGCTCAACTCTGAGCTGAGCCTGGGCATCTCACATCTGCAGTAGGGTGCTACAACGTGGCAAGAGCACAAAGGGAGGGCAATGTGCTTGCCCTGGGCATCTCTCCTTGTGGCTGTCCCTTCTTGCCGGCCTACCAGGGCTCACATAGGTGAGATACCAAATGGGAGCTGGTGCTGAATGATGTTCCACGATGTTCAACATCAGTATCTCTCTTCATTTCTACAGTTTCGTGGCTCTCTGGTTTTGGAGAACCTCTTCCTCAGTTAAAGCAATTTAGAGGTAATAAATCCATGTGGGGAGAAAACACGGTGCCCAGACTGGAGCAGAAAGAATCTGCATGGTGTCCCTCCATGTCTTTGCAGTTAAAATTGTTTTGCCTTTTTTTTTTTCTACTTGAAGTTTTATGTTCTGTAAAAACAAAGCCAAGATACTTTTTTGAAAGGATTTGGGTTATGTGGATGTTGAAAGTCTGATGCATCATAATCCTGTTCTCTTTTATAGACTGGGTCCCTGTTCAAATTATACCTCTTGCAAGTCATTGATCATAGAATCATAGAATATGCTGAGTTGGAAGGGACCCATCAGGATCAGCGAGCTCAACCCCTGGCCCTGTTCAGAACACCCCAAGAGTCACACCAAACCTGAGAGTGTTGTCCAAATGCTTCTTGAATGCAGGTAGAGTTGGTGTTGTGACCATTTCTGTGGGGAGCCTGTTCCAGTGCCCAACCACTCTCTGGGTGAAAGACCTTTTTTTTTTGATTTCACCCCCTGCATGGTAAAGTCATGTGGCCACAAGGCACCTTGGATTCAAAGCCCACCTCGTGAAGGAAGGTTTCACTATGGAATGACAGGCATTACGGTGACCTGGAAAGATAAGTGCCATCAGTCTGAACATCTCCCCCTTTGTTCTTCCGCAGTTTTATATGCTGAATTTGATGCCATACAGTACGGAAACTCCTTTGGGTCAGCGTGGGTCAGCTGTCCCAGCTGTGCTGCCTCCCTACTTCTTCTGAACCCCAGCCCACTCAGTGGTGGGGTGTGGTGAGGAGGCTGAAAAGGCCTTGACTCTGTGTAAGCACCACTCAGCAGTAACTAAAACATCCCAGTGTTACTAACATTGTTTTCAGCACAAATCTAAAACATAGCTACTGTGAAGAAAATAAACTCTATCCTAGTTGAAACTAGCACAGCATGCCAGAGGGATGCAGTCTGAGCCAAGCACGAGCATGAAGGACGTGGTCAGATCAGTCCCTCCGTTACCTGCCTTGTTGCAGCTGCTCTCTGCCCCATTTGGAGCAGCTCGTGGGTCAGCCTCACCTTTTAAAGACAGATTAGTTTTTGCTTTTTCTCCAGCTGTATACATTCAGACAGGACCATCCGTGGAGTTTTGCTGGTGATAGGATCCTCTAAGGTCCCTTCAACTTGTTTTTACAAAACCTGACATTTTGTCTAACTTTTGTCTTGATGTGCCATTGGGTGCAAATATAGGTGCATTAGAACTCGTAGAATTTTTCTGATTACTAATGTTATTGAAGCCTTTTAGCAGAGAATCACTTCAGTAGCTGTAGGGCTTGCATAACACTACAGCCTAAATTTAAAGAAGTGCCAGGGAGGCATCATCTTTGACAGCCACTCAAGAGCTTAATGCTTGTCTGAGTGAACAAGTACAAGCATCATAGGGCCCAATAAGTGCAAAGATTGGTGCAGGGTTTATTGCCTTTAAGCTGCTTTCTCTGAAAATTACAATTTTTCTTTCAAACATTCTGGTCAGATGCTGGTGGAACTGAAGGAGTTGTTTGGGATGTTGTAGAAGAGGGAATGGTCTCAGAAAACCATTGAGGATAATTTGGAGCAAAGGCATATCGTGTAGTTCATGTCAGTCCAATGGAGATAACTAAAGTGAATACCTAATCACTTGTAGGTGACAGTTCCAGGTATTTTCATATATCTTGTTTGCTCACTGTGGTCAATGAGAGCAAAATTGCTGGGAGCTCTTTGCTAATGTGAGTCTTTCCTTCCTTACCTCTAACTAGTCTCTGAGAAACAAATATTTTTCTTGCAGCTAGCTGATTTTCTTTACTAGTGCTATTTTATGGTCCTTTCTTTCCTGTCGAACCCTTCAGCAAGACATTACAAATGCCATGGTGCTTAGAGTATGCTCTGTCAGCCTTGTATTGGGCATTTTTCCTATGGTGCTCTGCCTTTCACCCCAGATACTGCTGAGAGGGGCAGTGGCTAAGGACAGATGTAACCCAGGTATAAGATTCAAAACTACTCTTAACAGAAATAGAGGAGAGAAAAGCACAGAGGAAAATTGGTCTGGATGGCTTGATTACAGTGATACAAGTGTGTCTCAGCACTCATGGGATGTAGACAGTGCATTTAATGACGGGGGCCATTCAGTCATTGCATTCAGAATGAAATTATGTCTTTCTGCCTTATCTACAGAGAGCCCCTTATCAACAGAACCCTTTGTTGCCATTTTTGTGGCCTTGTTTTTGTGGAGCACGTAGGCACGTGACTCAACCTGAGCATGTATGTTATCTCACTGGAGACAGTGGGATTGGAGGTGGGCGAAGTCATGAGTCTTGTGGATGTTTATCAGTTTCCTCGTTTTTGTGTTGTTGAGGAAATACGCTTTTTGGTTTATGTAGCAAATTCTGTGATGTCCTATGGAAACATTCTCTCCAGGTGTACCAGTCCTTTCCACCTGTAGCAACCCCTCCTCTCTGCCCCAGTTAGAAGCTGTAGGAAGCCTCTTTTCAGAGAACTGCTGAGTTACTTTGCTGCCTGACAAAGGCAGCAGCAGAACTAACTCTTTTTAAGAGTATAAATTAATGATAAATTTTAAGAAGCTCCTTTTCTTTCTAACAAAAATGAGTTTACACTTCAGAAAGCAGAATGTGCCAGTTGTTGGAGGAGAGACTTGCTGACCTCCTGCTAAGCTGCATGGCCACTGTGAAGCATTTTCTTCTGTTTTGGGCGAATCACCATCTGTTTTGCAACATGGGTTTGGCAAGATAATTCTTTATCTGCCATGTGCTGTATCCCTGGGCAGCACTTTATGAAAACATGGCTCTGAACCTACCTGAGACACCAGTCATACCTGCCAAGCCCCAAAATGGGTGACAGATGAACAATGAAGTAAAAGCCTGAGTAACAACATCCGTTGTCTGAGAGAGAGAACTGAAGGGATCAGATGTGCACATATGGGAATGCTTTGTTATCTAGGGGCTGCTCTGCCGGGGTAGCAATTGCTGGTGAGGAAGGAGCAAACTTAGGTTATTTATTTTTGAGGAAAAGGGTGTTAAATATTCATCTCCTGTGCAGTGCAAGCATGACATCAGTTGCCGTCATTCAACATCATACCATGACACGATGTGGTAAATGATGTTGAAGGAGGCTTTCTTGCTTTGGAGAAAGTGGCATCCACAATCTGTTAACCACATTTTCCTGACACCCTCTGTACAAGGCAGGCAAAAACTCAGATGAAGGGCGACTTCCTTCTTTATCATCTTTGCAAATTGAAGTTTATTATAACTGCCCTGATCTGTCATAAGATGACCCTCTCGCCCGAAACAAGCAGTAAGAGTAAACAATTGGCCAGCATGCCAGATGTGTTCCCTGATATGCCTGCACTGGGCAGAAAGCAGACTGCCTTGGGCTGCCTGTTACAAGGCAGAACGTAAATCATTTTTCTCAGATTAGCAGTTTCTGAAATGCAGAAGCTCCAAATACATGCACTTGCTTTGAGAGAGGGTGACAAGGAGTAATTGCAAAGGCACTGCAAATTCCCTGACTTGGTTAGCATGTCTTAAAATTTACTTTCCTTGGTAATGCTGTCTCTTACTCCAGCAGTGCTGCCTTTGAGGGTCAGTGTGCATCAATGGGGGCGTGCGGAAAAAGTTACCAGGCACTTTGTTAGAAAGTGCCCTCAGATACTGCTGCAAGTGGAGACTGTAACCCTACAATAAATTCATAGTTTATTAAGGCAAAGTAGTTTAGTTATGGAAAACCAACAAGTCTTCTGCCTTTTCTAACTGACAGTTTCAGTAAACCTTGTTTTATGCCCCATCTTTTACCTCAAACAAGTAGTTTAGCCAAGGGAAAAGAAAAATCCCATTTTTCTTTTATTTGAACTATTTTGAGTTATTGACACTTAAGATTTTATTCATCCAGTATCAAACCACAGTAAAAAGCCAGAACAAAGTGACTTTAGTATTCCAGCCCTCATGTTGTAGCAAAAGTATCAAAGTCACAGGAAGGAGAGTATTCTAGTTATTCCTGTGATGTCCTCATATCCCCCAAGCCTTTGTTGCAGCACTCCACAGCTGCAAAGAGCTGTGTTTGGAAAGTTTGGAAATCAATGATTTTTGCAGAGAAGTAACAATTCCCTCAAGTAAAAGTATGTTCAACCTCCTTTCTAAGTGATGTTTTCAGAATCATTATAATTCATCTAATTAGCTAGCATATTCTTTTTATGCTTATGTGTCAGCAAGTGCAATATCCAAATTGGCAGGCATGGGGGAATAAAGTCAATTTTAATATTTCACCCAGAGGATAAAGTCAGCCTCAAAGTCTCATTGGAAAAGGCTGCTAAGACTGACTCTCTTTCATGGACCACACAGCAATTTCTTTCCTTACACTTTTCCTTATGCCCCCCCAAATTAAATTCTCTACTGCAGAAACACAGTAAGCCCAGTAAACAATAATGACTCTTGTTTCTTTTCACTCCAAAAGTAAGGTTAACAGAGCCTGGGAAATTGCTTGAATCAGATGGCAAAGGTTAAATTGCAGAAGCATGTACAAAGTGATGAGAAAATCTTTTTTGAGAAATTAAACCCTTTCTGTGTAATGCCTTCCCTTGCCCTGAGCAGACAGTGCTGTGTGTCCTGCAGATGTATTTTCAACACACAGGCATAGTCTGGTCTTAACCATTTCCCCAAAAATGGAATATCCCTCATTTTAAAACCAAAGCAAATGGGCAATAAATGTAGTTGAGTTTGCACATGTTAACACTTGTGTTATTCCTCCCATTTAGCACACCCTCCGTGCTGCTTTGGATCTTTGAGAAAAAATAAAACAACACACCAAAGCGACCTAAAAAAGTGATTACTCTGGCTTTACTTGGCATTTGATTACTTCTGTAATAAATATTTATATTCTTCTCCAATACACACATATCATCTTTACATTGTGTTAAGTGGCAAGACAATCAATATTTCATTTTATGCAAGCCCTAAGCAAAACATGAAATTAATGAAGTTTACATTCTTGCCAGATAGTCGTTAGGGATTAGTGCTTGTATTTTAGCCGGTGTAATGAACTGGTATTTTATGGAAATTGTAGAACTGATTAGTTTCTAACAATTTGTTGGAGTTTAAGCAGCCCTTTAAGACAAAGGGACATGGTTTATGGTCCTTTAAATACATAAGCAAAGAAATCTAATAGAAGCTTACATTTGTTATTATTTATCATTGTAGGATATGGTTTTTTTAAAATGGTTGCAATGTGTGTTCTTCTGAAAATGGTGAGCTTCCAGAGGATGCACACCACCTCCCCTCCTCTTCCTCACCATGTGGAAATGGTTGATGGACATTTCAAACAGGTCTACCCAGTACATAATGGAAGCAGAACAGAGAGGCTAAACCTTGGTGGTTTTCAGGACAGGGTTTAAACTGTTAGTAGATTCCACCTAATCCCCCTTGCCATAACTCCAGCACGTAAGATGACCCTCAGTGTTTACCTTTCCCTCGTCTGATGCAAGCATCCTGCTGACCACCTGTGGAGATCGTAGCAGCCACCCTTTCCCAGCGGGGGCTGTCAGAGCTCCCTGACTGGCCAGAGGATGCAGGGGGGAGGAAAGGGGGCCCTATCATAGGTGCAGGTCCCCTGTAGGGTACAAGGCCTCCGGATCTGTGATTTCTGCTGTTAGGCCAGCAAGCTCCCTGTGTGTGCAGAAGGGGTTCCTGAAAACCAGGGAGCAATGCGGAGGTGCTGAACCACACCAGCTGGAGAAGGTTTGGGTTTTGTACAGAAGCCCTTTGCCTCCCTTCCTTGTGTTATTCATGTTGGATGATGAAGAAGTCAGTGTTGGAAATGTCAGGAGTACAAAAAGGCTTGATTTAAGTATTGGAGGAAGATAAGATGGAGAGAACTGAACCAATGTGCCACCTACGGGACCTGTAAAGGAAAAGCGGTTAAACTTCTGAGGTGTGCTGAGGAAGGGCTTTGAAAACCTGGTTTTGCTCGTCTTTTCTTATGAAAAGTACATCAGAAATGGTCTTGACTTGGCATAATTCTGGGTGTGCCTCAATGGTAAAAATCTGCATCTATAGTCATTGGCAATTGAGGGAGAGAAAACAGGAGTTTTTACTGTAGTTCTGCCATTGAGGCTGGAAAAGCAAGTTTCATTTTTGTGAGAGTCCAAGCATGAAACTGTTTCCTTAATTACCGTGCTATTTCTCATAGATAAAATATTGTAGTATTTTTTAATTTAGGCTTCTTTGAGCATGCTGGTCAGAGCTAGGCTGGAGCCCTGCCATGTGCCAGTGCCTGAAGCAGTATGAGCTATGCTGCTCAGCCAGGTTCTGGAAGGGTTCCTTTCATCTGCAAAGAAGGATCTGAAAAAGTTAATGTAACTGTAAATAAAGCTGACCTGGAGGCTGTAACTGATTTGGATTTTCAAAACTGAAGCCTCCCTTGAAAGAAGCTGTTCTGGAAAATAAATACCCACAGAAGAAGGAGGCAGTTTAGCTAGGAATTAGCAATTAGTTTTGTGATAAGCAAAGCAGAGAGTCAATCTGAGCACAGAGTAAGTTCTTGAGTTGTTTCGTAACATTACTGGAGGTGAGTGATCCAGAACCGGGGCTAGCACAGCCTGATTTGAGATAAATCTGAACAGATCTCTCAGTAAGAGACACGAATGTAGGAATAAAAACCTGTAGATACATGAAAATATGAGCAAGAGCTGTAAGGAATTAGTGTGTGCATGGTCTTTTTATCCTGGAAGTAGAAGAGAGATCTTGATGAAAAAGAGAAAAAAAAATTCCATTCTTCAGTCTGACCAGGCATAGTCTTCCTTCTGTCAAAGTGAAATTAAAGTGTTTTATAAAAGAAATTGTTTGAAGTCCAAAGTGTAGGAGAGATGATCTGGTATTATTCCTCACAGTGAGTTCCCTGGTCAAATATGGACTTGGGTTGATTATGGTAATGATACGATCACCACTGAAACACCATGGTGGGTGTTAGGAGGTAATTTTCTCTTTTGTGTTCAGCCCAGCACCAGATACTTACCTGGATACTTTCACTTTCTGGGGAAACATAGATGGGGCCACAGTGAGCTGCAAGGTGCTCAGTTATATGGATTAATTATCTTCTACAGCAAATTTTATATTCCTATTCAAAGTTTACACTTGTTGTGTGTTCTGGTATAGGTCTCATGCCCTGCTTATGGTACGGAGATGATATAAGTCTGCCATCTTCCACTTGATTTTGCTCCTTCTCAGAAATCTTTTTTTCCAAAGCTCGTTTAGATTGCTAAAGCTTTCTCCTTTATTTCTCCTTTTTAGCCTCTGCCCTGTTATGTGCTATCGGGTTTCCCAGACCACTTCTGCCTTTGTACTCTGGTAGTGTCACTCTGTGTGTATCCACAGAGTCTCTTCTTGTCATCGGTGAATCCAGCCTGTGCTTCCTCCAGTGTTTTGTCTCAACATGTCTTGTCATTCCTCCTTAATCTCAGCTGCTTTTTTTTATGTTTCTTTTCGCTTCTGGCTCCATTCAGCGCTTGTTATACAGCCAGTCTGAAAGCACTTGCCCTTTCTTTGATCCCTGTGTGTTCCCTGGGAGTGTCCTTGCCTACCTTTGCTGCATGGGATCTCAATTCATGTCCTTCATTTTGCTGCCTAAAGGCTTGTTCACCAGTTACAAAAGTCCTGACTCACAGCTGTAGCTGTATCTCCATACATTAGCTAGCTGGTTTTCCTCTCTCCTGTTTCCCCTACCTGCTCTCAACTTTCCTTGGTTCTGGCAGTGTAAGTCAAGAAAGGGTTCTCTTGTCACGTCTCTATCACAGGCTCCTGTGTAGTAGTTGAAGTTAAAAAGTCTGGATTTGCAAACTACAGTATTTTAAGGGTCGTAATTGTTGGTCTTCTTAAATAAAGGCCACTCTAGAGACTGTTTCTTTTGTTAGTACTTCACATCTTCCGTGATCCAGTTCTTAGTGTTACTTGTCATTCTTCAGTTCACGTGTTAAAGGCAGAATGCTGTATCTTTCCATTTCACAGCTTGTGCTATTCCAGTGGCAGGTTTTAACAAGGCAAATTAAATTAGAAAAATCAAGTATTTTAATCAGGGTAGTTTCCGTGGTTTAAGTTTAGAAGACTGGTGTATAATTTAAAAATCCCAGATTTACACTTAGCTTTTCGTGCTGTTATTTGTTTTATTGTTATTATATAGATAAAGAAATGTCAGTAGTTTTCCAGTTATGCCCTGAATCGGGAGAGGAGAGAACTCCACCCATTGAACATATTTTTAAATATATCCTCATTTAAAGCTGTAGTCAGTTCTAGTTTAGACCTTGTGAGTGTCCCTAGGTGGGTTGCATAGGCTGCAGGAGAATGTGCTGCTAAAAAATGAAATTAGTATTTCTCATCCTTTTTTTTGCATAGGTTTGGGAGGAATTAATCCAAGATTCAGGTTTTCTGTATACGCTTTTGAGTTTTAAGGATCCCTTTAATCATATCTACATAAATGTGATTGTTTGTGTATGGTCTCTACTCAGCTCGTTTTTGACAGTATCTGTGGCTGATGTGGCCCATATTAAATACAGCCACAGTGACCTTGCTCTCATTTTCTTTGAGTCTTGGATCAAGATTCCAGCTGGGAACAAGCCAAACCCCTTCCCTGCTGTGATGGAAGTGCAGCTACCTTGTGGCTCAGTCTCCAGTTCGATGGCAGGAGCTGGCTGTGATGTGGGGTACTGGCTCCAGGCTGCAGCCCAGATCCTTCTCTGTTCACCCCAAAAACCCAAGTCAGGGTGTTTCTGCAGGGGGTTCTGTGCTGGCAGCTTCCCTGTGCTGTCATAATGTCCCACCACACTTTGCCTCCTTGCTCCATAGTTTGGTCGCTCCAGTAATTGCCTTGAGCAGCTGTGAGGTCTGTCTCAGCACAGAGGGTTTTGCTCCAACGCCTTTAGCATTCACTTGTACATGTGCAGCCTTATCGATTTACACTTGCTCATGATGCTCTGTCCTGTTAAAAATATGATTTATTTCATCCATGTGTGGCTGAGTTATCTAGGGGAGCTGTAGCTAGACATTTTACAACACATCTCAGTGAGGCTTTACTCCTGTCAGGTTTTTGGTGCAGTTTTGGGGTTTTTGTGCTATTTTCGGTGGCTTTTAATTTACTATGGGAATCTTTCTTTGCAAATAACTAGACATTTCAGCAGTTTGTGGGATTTTTTTTTTTTTAAATTGGTATATCTTTATTTTGGTATCATATGTCTTCCCTGCAATCGTGGTTTCCTAGTCTTTCAAATTATATATGGACTTTATTTAAGTTATGTTTTCAGAGAAATGACACATTTTGTCTGCTGTCTGTAGTACATTGCTATCCTATATTAGTAATAATGAGTCAGTAACAATCTGAGGGAATCTATGTGACTAATTATTTAACTAATCATTTAACTTAAATAGCTCAATATTTTTTGTTTTGTTTTAAATATTTTGTTCTTATATGACCACTGTTTCCTTTTGTCTGTTATGACTTTGTCTAGAAAACAGCACAATGACTGCTTGCTTCAGGTAATGGAAGGTAACTGCAGGAGTGGAGGCAGCAGCCAGTGGTTGCTGTTATTTTAAGCAACATGTAGTTAAAGAACTACTGTTAGATTTGAAAAAAGCACATTTTTGTTTTTGCCTGGGTGAGTAGAAAGCTAAGTCAGTATTTTCAGTTTTATCAGGGGCAGTCAGTGCTTTTTAAAATAGGGACCAAATTTTAGGGTGTTACTGTTTTATTTGTAATTGTTAAGGCTTTGGAAGCAAAATCTCTGTTGCTTTAGATTCATGTACTGTTGCCAAAGTCAGTGGATTTGCTGAGATTTGTACCAGCTGGAGTTGTGGCTCTGTGTATTTTGGTAGCACTGGAAATCATAAAAAAGAACAAGGGAAAAGCCTTGCCCTTTTTTTTCTTTTTCTCACAGACACCAGTACCTTTCTTCTCAACTGGAAAGAAAACTGCTGGCTCCGGTGCTCTCACGTGTGCACACTGAGCCACGTCAGACGGTTCCTCTCTCCCTTCTGCAAAGACTTTATTCATCCTGCCAGGGTGATACTTCGTTGCTCTGTTTAATGAGTTGGTCAGGAGAGACTTAGCAAAGGAGCTAGGGGAAGAGTTGAACACTGGCATAGATTGGCCAGTTAAACTCTGTTCAATAAGGAGCTGATTAAATAAACCTTTATTATTCATCAGCCTGCTGACCCCTCACTGTCGTTTGTTCCTCGGCTCATGGGGCAATGCATAACTAAGAACGAAATGCAGTGAGAAGGGCAAAGGAGCAAAAACCCACCAGCATTTACTACTTGTTCTAAGCTCTTGGGCTGGCTAGGGTTGGAGAAGACTTGAATTAGGGCTATTTTACAGGTTATTTCCGTGGTGGGCTTATGCAATGTGGCTACTGCATAGGCCCGGTACTACTATGGCAAATATGGCTCATTGTAGTAAGGCTTTGATGTCTGTTTTTTATCAATGTAATATCAATCTCTGGATCTGTACCCTTGGTATGTGACTCTGTAGGGCAGACAAGAAGATTAGAAATTAGTGCATGTTTAAATGCAAGATTAAAACTCTTGAAAAGAGTTGTTTTACCCAGGCTTATTGTCATGCAACTGTTCCTCTGAGAGGTTCTGTTGGTGTAGCTAAGGGTTTGTCACCTGCAAATGCAGTGGATGTTGTCTTAGTGGGCAGCAGGGAGTTGGGGGAGGGCATTTGGAGAAGTCACGAGGACCCAGCAGAGAGAAGTGCTGGGAAGGATGACTGCCTTCCAAGTGTGTCTGTGGCATTAAGGAGAGAGGGACGGGGCAGGGTAATGTGTGCTCACTGCCTGTGTTTTGTGGATGCACAGGGAGGGCTGCATCTGGCTCATTCTCATCTGTTTCTCACCCAAACTGAAATGGTTCAGGAAGACCAAAATAGTGGGTAGTCCCTCATGTTGAAGAGGAGCCTGGTGTTGCTGTTCGTGCTTCCTTGACAATGATGTGTCCCATAGCTCTGCTTGATTCTCATTACACATTGCTGATGTAGTGGGCATGGCCAGAGTACTTGCAGCATTTTGATGTCTGACATTTCAGTGAAGTTTGGTTTTAAAAAAACCCATAAACACAGCTCTCTCTTTAGATCTCACAGTGTAGTAGTTGTCATCCTGTGGCAGTGCTTTTCACCTTGTCTGTCTCTCTTTACAGAAAGCCCACTGACCCATGGAGTCATTGTGTAGGTATTGCTGGCAGTAATTTATCCTGTCACACATGCAGTGAGGAATTCATCATCAGAAATGCGGACTGTTACATATTTGTGAAGTGTCAGTCTGACAGAATTACTGACAGCTGGCATCCTTCCAACAGACCAGCAATTGCTTGACTGTGAAAAATGGCAGAAGATGGACAAATGTATTGGAAAAAGAAAATCTCTACAACACAGAAGTGGTGCTAATGTGATATAATTCATAACTGGTTGCTGTTACAAAGAGTCACCTTCAAGCATTCAAGTCTATTCTCCTTCTCTGGCATGATTTACTTTATGACAGGTAGCTCAGCAAACCTATCTGAATGCAATCAGATGGTTTCTTATCTTATTTGGTATTTGTCCACCTTCTTTTGCCCATATTTTGAGAGCAAGATGGAGCTGACCAGGCTAAATGCATTTTACAAATACTTATGTCAGATTACAGAAGAACAGCTATTAAACTTTAATTTCTAGTAAAGCTGAAGTGGGATTTTAAATATTTAAAGGAGTAATTTATGTAAAGGGAATTCCTACCACTTCCTAAAATGATGATTTCTCATAATTTGGGTTTGGATATCCATATTCAATTAATCTAAAATTTTATTGCTTTCGTCTTGCTCCCTTTACGTTAGCTCTTTATATTAAAATGTGTTCTCAATACATGCCAGCAGGCCTGTATTTTAAGCTAATTATGATTGTCATCCTTATCATACTTGATTACTTTTTCCCAAGGACAGAAATTGTTGGGCAAGTGGCATGGGGGTGGAAATTGGAGCTCAGAGCCAGCAAATGTAGCAATGACAGAACTGGGACACATTACCTGATCACTAAAATGACTCAGACCACTTGCAGATGAATTGTTTCCCTTGTTAATTCATGCAAACGTGACCTGGAGGTTAAAGGACTTGATCTTGAGATCAGGAGGTCTCTGCTTCATTTCCAGCTCTGTCACCAGT